>NC_092501.1:147962008-148262008 GCF_047511675.1 Marmota flaviventris
GTAATTATATTCAAATCCCAGCCCGCCTCAGAGAGACAGTTAAGAAATTAACCTAGGATGTCAAGTGTCTCAAGATTTTCAAATCTCTAACTTCAAAACCATGTGTAATTTTAGGTTGCTAAACTAAGAAGAAGGGAGGAAAAATATATCAACTTCCAAGTGTTTTATCTAGGACTATTGGTGTGTTTGTCTGTCTCTCTGTCCTTCCATAATGTCTCTAGAACACACTTAATGGCAGTATACTAATCCTGAGATTAAATGATAAGAATTTTCTGTTTTTGTTCAGGAACTGTTGTTTTTGACGCAGAATCCAATAGCCAAAAGTGTGTGTGAAGCAAGTGAAATGTGGTTAGTCCAAATCAAGGTGTGTTTTAAGTATAAAATACGAATCATATTTTAAAGACTCAGTACAAAAGTAAAATATTAATAATAAATGTTATATTGATTGGATATATTAGATAAAAAATACATTGTGAAAATATTTTTCATATTGTTTTTACTATACATTGGCTCATTTATTTATTTACTTATTTATTGTTGCTGGGCATTAAACTCAGAGCCTGTGTATGCTGGGCGAATGCTCTACCACTGAGATATATCCTAAGCCTTGTTTCCTTTTTAAAATATGGCTTCCCCAATATTTTAAGTTATATAGGTGGTTGACAATGCATTTGTATACAATATTGTATTTCTAGAAGAAAGAATGCTTAGAAACAGTAGGACATGGAAATTAGTTCATTCTTTATGTTGGGTTCATCAGACTATTAAGTCAATCCCACACAAAGCCCAAATGTCACTTCCTTAAGAAGTTCTGAGTTTGTTAGTGAGAAGATGAAGCAAAATACATGATAAAAGCCTAAAAGTAGGCATTCTGGAATTCCTTAATCTACATGGGGAATAGTGGCTATTGAGCTCCCAGTGGGAATAACAGAATAGATCCTGGCTTTGCATAACATTGCACAGTTCTCAGAGTTATCCTAGTGGGTAACAAGGCCAGAGTGGGGCTCACTGTCTCATTAGTGTGCTCGACTGCCCTTCAGGATGCAGCATTGGCTTTAAATTAGCCACCAACTAATAATTCTGTTCCCAATGCATAAGTCATATAACCAAAGAATAGATGTTGGTGGGGCATAACAATTTTATTTCCTGTTTCTGTGTTTTAGTGTTTAATGCAGAAAAAAAATCCACCAGAAGTGACTAAGACAGTCTCAACTTGTTCTCCATCAACCTAGACCTTATACAGGTATCTTCCTGACTCTAGACTTTGAACTCACTTCACGTTTCTATACCTATTTGTGATAGGAAACTTTTAAAAGCATCTTAGCTGTTTTACAGTCCAAGAATGTCTTTCTCAAGGACCTTGGAGCCATTATTTTGAGCTGTAATCACTAAGGGAACTAGGGTCTCTGTCTTCTAGTTTTTCTAAGAGCCTAATAGTTTCTGTGGGAGGGTAACAGCAGGCTTCTTGCTCTGAGTTATAAAAATTACTTCCTGTCTTGAGAAACTTTCAGTTGTAGCAGAAAACATAGCTTTCATTCAATTAGCAAACACAGGTAAACTGAATTCACCCACTTCCTCTCTTAGAAGTGCCCCTACCCTTTGTTCAGTGGAATTGAGTTCTGACTAAAGCCAGTCTTTTTGGCCCTCTGGCAATGTTTTTGAATAAGGTATTCTTTTGCTTAATTATCTTTGCTCTGTGCAATTTTTGCTTTCACAGGGAATTCTACATTGTTTCCTTTCTTCTTTTAGCCTCCTTGGACTGTCAACCATTGTAGTCTCATCATGTCACAGGATCAATAGGCAAAAAAGAGAAATAAGATGTAGACTGAAATGGTTAGTTTTCTAATTCAAGGTTGTTACCTTATAGGTATGAGGATAGTTATGCCAGAAACTTGTAGGGTATTCTGCTCTGCCTCATGATATTGTTATTTCAAACATAAAATTAATGAAAAACTATGGAAATCCAGTGTAAGCAGGACCGCTGAGGATTTTTGATCACTCCTGAATACAGATCTGAATCATGCTACGAGGTATAAAGCACTGATCTTCTGAGATGCATCTAGGTATCTTATCTAGGACAGCTGAGGATACAGAAATATAAAAACAGGTAAAATTCACAAGAGAAGGGTAATGGAAGAAAGTCATCGTTGCTAATTTTAACTGCAGCCTAGCAACAAAATAAGTCTCAGATTCACATTCATCATTCTTGGCTCTCCAGTTTGCTGCTGTTGAAGTTCTGCCTAAGGGAAGCACTCAAGAGAAATTGAAAGGAGGGACAAGGGAAGAACCCTGTATTTTTTTTTGTTGTTGTTGTTGTTTGTTTGTTTGTTTTTCATGTTTCTGGCTGTAACAGAGACTATGGTGGAAAATTGCAGTTGACTGCAGTCACCAGTATTGAGTGGTATTGAGGCCAGTATTAAGTATTGAGTCCAGTAGCTCCACATGATTACAGATTCCAGAATATTATGGATTCCAGTAATGTCAGTGAGCATTTGAACTTCTCAGTCAACAAACAAATAGCACAATTTCTGATGCTTGCAAAGGTAACTTTCATTCTGTTCTATCAGTCCTGCAGGGACATGACTACAGTCAAGAGTTCTGCTGATAGTCTTTGTATGTCTAGAATAAACACAATGCAATGAAGACTAATTTTTTCCCCTTTTTGCAGTACAGGGGATTGAACCCAGGGGCCTTGTACCACTGGGTGACATTTCCAGCCTTTTTTATTTTATTTTGAGACAGGGTCTTGCTAAGTTGCCCAGTTGGCCTTGAATTTGCTATCTTTCTGCCTCAGCCTCCCAAGAAGACTAGATTTTTGTTGTGGGCATGGTATCTATGATATTAGATATATAAAACCAAGAAAAGCTCCAGATTTTAATCTGAAATCTATCATATGTATTCATGAAAAGCCGAAATAGAAAACACATAATTTCACACAGAATCATGAATTTATGTCACAAATAGGTTTATTAATGTAATTAATAAAATAGTATTAAATTGAAAAAAGCCAAAATATTACGTTAATAATATATTCTGATAATCTGATTCATGCCAGAAAATCTGTTAATGTCTCAATAATTGAAAAGTCTATAATATTTAATGTTATTAATGTAAATATTTTAATATGAAACAAGGTGATATTAAAATTGTTTCTTTGGGGAAAATAAGATTATTTGTGAAAAATAATTATTCAATTACTTTGTAAAAAAATGATAGTGCAAGATATTGAGTATGTAGAACTTCAAGGTATGGGAAAGAGACAAGTTACGAGGCTCTGAGAAAAGCATGGGTGGGGATTTAAATTGAGACGACATAATGGAAAGTTGTAAGAATCAGAGGAAATTGTTAAGTATATGTTCTTTTGGGATTTTTCAGAACTCTGGACATTAAAATACTATGGAATTTTGTGGGATTCAAGTCAATTTTACCGTATTATTATGCTTCAGTTGAACTAACTAAAGCTTTTCAGATGCATATCAAATTAAACCAAAACTATATTTTCATAAGTGTAGAGATTGATGCTGAATTGATATAATCCTTTAAATACATTAAGTCTGAAATTTTTAGAATCTTCTTTTGGATCAGTGCAGTTACTTTGGGGTGCAGGTATTCTCATGTGTACAGATGCCTGGTACATTTTTGGGTATACATGTGTTTGGGCCATGCACTATGGAAGAGTATTTGTTTTAGACCAAAGCTAAGAATGCTTAATATATAAGGAAATACAAAAATGATTTAAATATATATTTAAATGCATATATCCTCAGAATTTACTGAAAGTGAAATTGAAGTTCATATCAGGTATGCTTAGCTGATGTAGATATTTCACCTGCATCACCAGCCAAAACAAACTCACCTAAAGACCTGCCATTCAGGTCTTTATGATTTCTTTTTATGATTGGTGATCATAAAAGCTGCTTCTTCTCTAGAGGCTGCAATACATCAGAAACTGGCAATATTCTGAGGAAATGCAGCATCAGGGAATGGGGAGAAGAATTTTAAATTGTTGTTCAACATGGAATAGTAGAGGAGTTTCACACCTGGAGGCAAATAGAAGAAAGAGATTGATAAACAGTTTCCGGTCCTGCTGTTAGTAGTTAAATGTTGTCTCGAGATTGCCAATTGCCTGTGAGTCCTAGAAGAATGTTGACAAGAATCAAATGAATCTTCTCTACTGTAAAAAGCATAAGTAAAATTTTTGAGCATGAGTTAACATTTAGGAGAAAAGGCATCTGAATATATGTTAAGCATAGACATATTTTTTTCAACAAGCAACACATTGTTTTTTAATGTATGGTAAAGCATACTAGCTACAAATAATTAAACACTAAAGTATACCAGATATTATAACAAAACTTCAGCTTTCCTAAGAAATCTGAGAAGACTCTAGGTTTTCAATATTAATGAAATTACTTTAGTGTTTTAGGAAATTAATATTACAGAAAGAATAGTCAAATTGTAGTGAATAAGTAGACTTCATGAGACTTCAGTTCTGAGAGAATGGCATTTTACTTGAGAGCTAAACAGAAGGAGTAAGCCTTTGATGAAGGAAAACAAAGCATAGGACTCCGTGGTGGGAAAGGTTTCTAGAAGACAACTGATATGTCTAAAGTTCAGCGAGCAAGAGGGCATGGCATAGGGTATGTTTGGAAAGATAGGAAGGGGTCTGACTATCCCAGCATTGGGGTTTAATGTTGTTCTGGATAAAGAGGGACATTGCTGAAGGACTTAAGTAGGGCAGCTGAAATCCTCAACACAGGAAGGTCCAGGTGAAGAGTCACTGCTGCAGTCCAGCTGCAGCAAAATAACAGGGGGAGGGGGGGTGACGAACAACTTGCATAGATCGATACAGCAGGAGTAGGAGCGGTTTATTCTAGGACAGGAGGGGTATTTATACATTCCACACAGCTTATCTAATTAACATAAACTTGATACAGCAGTCAACCAATAAGGAAACACCACACTTAATGGCTTGCTGGCTGGCGTTACTTCACAAATCACTCCATCTGGCAAAATGCCAGGCGCCATCCAGACTTGTTTACAGACTCCAACAAGTCACAAGGAGAAGAGGTCAAAGTCAACGGGACTGACCTCAGAAGAGCTGATGTTTGTGCGGAGGAGTGCACAGTTAAAAATACCCTGCAACTTCAGGTGTTTTAATAATTCAAAACTTATTGAGTAAGCTGGGGAAAAACATGTCTTCAGGGGCCAAACAGTTTTAAATAAAGATTAAGTTATGAAGGCAGTGGGAGGGTTGCAGGTAAAAAGTAGCAATTCCACTAGAGGAAGGAATTGGAATGTTTTAAGAAGGAAGGAAAAATTGAGCATTGGATTAAATCATAAGACACATAGAAAACAGGTATACATAATCAGGGTGAAGTCATTGTGCACATGTTTATGTGGTACATGATGGAGACATTCATCAACCAGGAGGTGACATACTTACATATAGTCTGAGGCAGACAGGTCAAGAGATAGTCATTTACCACCTCATAGTTGGGAGCAGCTGTGCCAGAGATGAGGGTCACATATACACGTGTATGTACATATATATAGGCCATACACACACCTATGCATATGTATGTGCATATAAATGCACACATATGCGTATGTATATGCTTTGAGTGTCACAACATCAAAAGATCACATTTCCTTCAGTAAAGACATAAATGTTTAAAAGTCAAAAGTCAGGTAAAATTATAATCTTGTTCTTTCCACAAAACTCCTTAGAGAAGCACTGCAGTGACTCCTTCCTTTGTATTGTTATGCTGGTGGCTAGGTCATGTCATCATTGTTTTGTTTGCTGAAGGACCAGCCAATGTGGAAAAGGCAGACTGCAATTTTCTCTAAGAAGGATAGGTTTAATAGGTTTGTGTGATATTAGTTATCTAAACTAATATGTATGTAAGGGTGGTAGCAAAACTAAAATAAAACAAGATTTTTGATATTGAAATTCTGTACCTAAGAGAGTGCATCATGATCAAATAGTTTTCATCTCAGGGATGCAAGCACAACATTGGTTCAACACATAGAAATCAATAAATCTAACGCATCACAAAATGTACTTAAATACAAGAACCATATGATTATCTCAATAGATGCAGAGGAAGCATTTGACAAAATACAGCATCCGTTCATGTTCAAAACACTAGAAAAACTAGGGATAGTACTGACATACTCTAACATCCTAAAAGCTAAATACAACAAACCCAAGGCCAACAGTATTCTATGAAGAAAAACTGAAAGCATTCCCTCTAAAAACAGAAACAAGACAGGGATGCTCACTTTCATCACTTCTATTTAACAGAATTCTTGAAACCATAGCCAGATAAATTAGACACAAGAAAGAAATTAAAGGGATTCAAATAGGAAGATCAAAAACTATCTCTGTTTGCCTACAACATGATTCTATATTTAGATGACCTTGAAAACTCCACCAGTAAACTTCTAGAACTCATGAATGAATTCAGCAAAATAGTAGGATAAAAAACGAACACCATAAATCAATTGCATTCCTATACTTCAATGAAGAATTAGCTGAAAGAGAAATTATGAAAACTGTCCCATTCACAATAGCATCAAAAAATATAAAATATTTAGGAATCAACCTAACAAAAGAAGTGAATGATCTTTACAATGAAAACTACAGAACAGTAAGAAAGAAATTGGGGAAGACTTTAGAAGTTGGAAAGATCTCCCTATCAGGATAGGCAGAATTAATATTGTCAAAATGGCCATACTACCAAAGTCACTATTCAGATTCAATGTAATTCCCATCAAAATGCTGATGATGCTATTCAGAGAAACAGAAAAAGCTATCATGAAATTCATTTGGAAAATTAGAGTGAAATTAGTGAAATAAGCCAGTTCCTCAAAATCAAAGGCCAAATGTTTTCATTGATATGTGGAAGATAAGCCAATGAAAAGTGTGGGAGAAGAAGAGAAGTTTAGTAGATTGGACAAAGTGGAATAAAGGAAAGGGAGGTGGATAGAAGTAGGAAAGACAATGGAAATAATCTGACATAATTTTCATATGTACGTATATGAAAAAACCCAAGTGAATTCGACCATCATGTACATCCACAAGAATGAGGTTCTAATTAATAAGATGTAATATATGCATGTATAATTTTATCAAAATGGATTCTACTGTCATGCATAATTAAAATGAATCAATAAAAAAATTTTTAAATAAATTCTATACCTAGGATCTGAGAGGTAAAGTGATTGAGTTAGTCACTCTTCATTTATCCTTTGAAGAGCAGAGTAAAGTCATATTCAAAGAGATTTTAAAAACTTCAGGGAAACTAGAGAAAGAACAACATGCTTAGGGAAATGATTAAATGTGGATTAAAATGTGGATTCACTTGAGTATTGTAGCCATTTTGTCCCCTTAAAATAATTTTGTAAATCTATTTTCTAAAGCATTTTGCTTTTATTTTATTATAATTATCAATCACTTTATTTAGAATAGCATAAGTGATGCTTTGTTAATAAATCAAATTGCAAAAATTGCAGCAGTACTTTTGCTAAATAAATATATGTCCTTCAAAATCATGAATTGTCTTGAGCCATTTTTCCATAAAAGCAAATAAATTTTTAATTAATTTAACAAATACCTCTTAAATTGAAAGGAGTTGATTCTAATATGTCATTCTCAAAAACTTTGTTTTTGTGACATAGCATTAAAGAAATACATATGTATTCTCAGAAATAAATGTGTGATTTAATCAAAATGATTATAAGAAAGGCAATTTCTATTGGGGACTATAGCAAGAGCAGACTGGGAAAAAATTCATATTTACATCACTCATAAAACAATGCCTATAAACATAATCACAATGAGAAATATTACATCACATTCATAGCTTCACTTTAGTTGTAGAACAAATTCTACAGCTAAGGTTAAAATTTGTTTCATTTCACATGATGCATATTATTCCTCTTCTTGTTGTAAACAACTTGTGAGTTTGGAAATGAGATATTGATTTATGTTTAATCAAGGAATAATGATCACTTTAATTAAAATGCTTCAATTAATGTAATTAATTGAGAATTTTTATGGTCTACTAAAAATCCCCAAGTCTCAAATCCTGGCCTGGCAAAATTGAACAGATAATGAATTTCTTTGTTGTAGGATCTGCTGCTTGAGGATCCACTAAATACTCTGGAGTACAAGTCTGTCCACAGCTCCTCTACCCAAAAATGTGAGAAAAGATCCCACTGTGGACTGTAATTCTATCCTCAGAGTGTATATATATATATATATATATATATATATATATATATATATATTTGCATTCTAGCATTGATACTTGTTTTGTAATTAGAAATACTCAGAAGTCTCTAGCACATTATATAAGCCAAAATAGATGATCAGCCACACTGTAAGATCTGTTTGTGATAATCCCTTTAGAAAATTTTATGTATTAAAGCAGATCCTTGTCAAATTATTAAAAAGGATAATCTCTTCATTATATCTCTTTTCAGAATTTTTTGGTAAAATTAAATAATCCATCAAGGTGAGCTATGTAATATTATATTGTTGCTTTTTTGTTGTGGTGATGTCTTTTCATGGCAAGGTTTTTAAATTATTCCTTTGCTAATCTTTAATGATTATGACATCTGGGTCTGAACATATTTAAAATCTACATATGTATTCTTAGCTTAATTGATAGCAATAATATCATCTTTGTTTCCCATGGTAACTTTCTAAGTCATTTCATTATCTCTGCCTGAAAAATTTGCTCCTTTTAAAAAATATTGGCTCTATCTGAAAACTGCCACTTACTCCATGCTCTCTGCCTCCTTTGGGTGTCATGTATTAACCCAGAGACTTAGTCCTAGAATGGAGACTCTTGTCCCTGATTCAGTCTTTCTCATTTCTAATTCTGCACCATTCATAGTTATTCTACACTTATATTATAAATCATCCAATATTCTGGAATCTTTTTCTAGAGCTCAACATTGTTACCTACTCTCTGATTAGCATACCCTTTAATTATGTTTTTGAATTTCCCCCGTCCATTAGCAACCATCAACCTACTTACACCTTCTAAACTATTTGTCTTCACTGTTTTTGTTTTGTTTTGCTTTTGATCTCTATCCATCAACCTTCCTGCCCTTGGTACTCTTTATTTTTTTTCTGGACTCAGTTCACTGTTTATTGTCAGACTCATGCTCCAGCCAGTGTTTTCAAATATTTTGTGCATCTTTCCCTCCATTTAACCATATAAGAAAATAATATTGATTCTGAGTCAGTTAAAACAAATGTTTGTTCTTCATTTGAGCACTTGAATATTCTTAGAAAAACCCAGGCAAATGAAGAGGTTGTCTTCTCCTTGAATTCAAGAGAAATATTACTTTTCCTTTTTGGCTAATTTTTTTTTCCTTTTTTCTCCTCTCATCTCTAAAAATCCCCATGATCACATTTTGTCCTATATGAAAAATCCAGTTTAATGTTCCAGCTCAAGATTCTTAAATAAAATTTTTTAGATATAACTTTTTTGATATAAAATTTTTATACATGTTCTTCTGGCCTCTTCCCTCCCAATCTCTATATATACATATCAAGAAATCTAATCTTCCCTGAGAAAAAAAGAGCTTGATTGCAACCTATATTTTTTCAAAATCAAACCTAAAATATTGCTGCTATGACAAATTACCAAACACGGTGTCATGAAATCACACAAGTTTATTTTATTATCTTATAACTTCTGGACATCAGGATTCTAAAAAGAGGTCTTAAAGAATTGAAAGAATCAGTCAGCATGGATGATTGATTGAACTGGATTGGATTGGATGATTGGATTTGACCAAGGGTGGTGCCTCATTTCTGAGGCAACAGGGATTTTTTTTCTTTTTCTTTTGTCCTTTTACAGCTTCTTTACACGCCTGTTTTTCTTGGTTCATGGGCCCCTCCCAGCCTAGGCATCACACTTCCCTCTGCTTCCATATTAATATTTCCTTCTCCTGCTCTGATCCTCTCACCTCTAAGAATCCCTGTGATCACATTTTGTCCTATGTGAATAATCCACTTTAATGTTCCAGCTCAAGATTCTTAAGTTAATCACATCTACAAAGCTCCTTGAACTTATTTTTTTCTATTATTATTATTATTATTATTATTATTGCATCACAATTCTTAATACACCTTATACCACAATTTATCATTTCTCTGATTGTATATAAGGTATGTTGACACCAAATTCAAATCTTCATACATGTTTTTTGTACAATGATGAGGGTCTCCTTCCACCATCCATGCTATTCCCCTTCTCCCTCCCTTTCCCTTTCATCCCTATTCCCTATCTAGAGGTAATCTTCCTCCTTTGCTCTCCCTCCCAACCCCATTTTGAGTCACCCTCCTTATATCAGAGAAGATATTCGGCATTTGTTTTTTGGGATTGGCTAACTTCACTTAGCATAATCTTCTCTAATGCCATCCATTTCCCTGCAAATGCCATGATCTTATTCTCTTTTATTGTTGAGTAATATTCCATTGTGTATAAATGCCACATTTTTTTAATCAATTCATCCACCGAAGGACTTCTAGGTTGGTTCCACAGTTTAGCTATTGTGAATTGTGTGCTGCTATAAACACTGATGTGCCTGTGTCCCTCTAGTATGCTGTTTTTAGGTCCTTTGAGTATAGTCTGAGAAAAGGAATAGCTGGGTTAATTGGTGGTAACATTCCCAGATTTCCAAGGAATCTCCATACTGCTTTCCAAATTGGCTGCACCAATTTGCAGTCCCGCCAGTAGTGTATGAGTGTACATTTTTTTCCGCATCCTCACCAGCACTTGTTGTTGTTTGTCTTCATAATGGCTGCCATTCTTACTGGAGTGAGATGGTATTTTAGCATAGTTTTAATTTGCATTTCTCTGATTGCTAGAGATGATGATTTTTGCAAATATTTGTTGATTGATCATATATCCTCTTCTGAGAAGTGTCTGTTCAGGTCCTTGGCCCATTTATTGATTGGATTATTGGTTTTTGGTGCTTATCTTGTTGAGCTCTTTATATACCTTAGAGATTAGAGCCCTAACTGATGTGTGAGGGGTAAAAATTTGTTCCCAGGATTTAGGCTCTTTATTCACCTCACATATTATTTCTTTTGCTGAGAAAAAAACTTTTTAATTTGAATCCATCCCATTTGTTGATTCTTTGTTTTAAATCTTGTGTTATAGGCATCCTATTAAGGAAGCTGGGGCCTAGCCCCACGAGATGGAGATTATGGCCTACTTTTTCTTCTATTAGACGCAGAGTCTCTGGTTTAATCCCTAGATCTTTGATCCATTTTGAGTTAATTTTTGTGCATGGTGAGAGATAGGGATTCAATTTTATTTTGTTGCATATGGTTTTCTAGTTTTCCCAGCACCATTTGTTGAATATGCTATCCTTTCTCCATTGCATGCTTATTAGTGACAAATCCTCTGAAAAGGAAATGAGAAAAACTACCCCATTCACAATATCCTCAAAAAAATAAAATAAAATAAAATACTTGGGAATCAACTTAACAAAAGAGGTGAAAGATCTTTACAATGAAAACTATAGAACCCTAAAGAGAGAAATAGAAGAAGACCTTAGAAGATGGAAAGATCTTCCTTGCTCATGAATAGGCAGAATTAATATTATTAAAATGACCATACTACCAAAAGCACTAAACAGATTCAATGCAATTCTGATCAAAATCCCAATGGCATTCCTCATAGAAATAGAAGAAGCAATCATGAAATTCATCTGGAATAATAAGGGACCCAGAATAGCTAAAGCAATTCTAAGCAGGAAGAGTGAAACAGGTGGTATCGCTATACTAGAAATTAAACTATAGTACAGAGCAATAGTAATAAAAACAGCATGGTACTGGCACCAAAACAGGCTGGTAGACCAATGGTACAGAATAGAGAACACAGAGACTAACCTACAAAATCACAACTACCGTGAACGTATAAGGTAAAACATTTACTTAGGGTTGTGGGATCAGATCATGAAAACTTTGGGGAGAGGGAACATTATTCAGACTATCACAGCTTCAAGCCAACCAGCTCTTCTTCTTCCTTCCTATTAGAACAGGAAAAAAGAATTGTTCTTTCATCTACTGGAAAATAATTACTCCTCTTCTGCTTTCTTCTTTGGGTCTCATTTCTTCCAAATTTCAGAAGGACATTGCTCCTAATGTCATCTCATTTTTGTGACAATAATCACCTTTTTATAAAGTATTAGTCAATTCCTTACCAAATTCAGTACAAAATAATAAAATTTTACAAAATTACATTATGTAGATAAATGAACATACCACCATGAATACCACCTTTATGTATATCTATGAAGCATTAATTTAAAATAAGTAAAATGGAAGGAAGACTAATAGAGTAGAGAAAGGGAAAGAAGAGGGAGGGGAGTTAGGCAGGAAAGAGGAAGCATTGAGAACTGAAAAGGAGCAAAGTATATTTCATGTATGTATGATTTTTCAATCAAAATGAACCCCACTGTTAAATAGAACTATAATGCACTAATAAGAACATTTGTAAAAGTTTCTCAAAAAATAAACACACTCTCAAGACAAAAAAAGTTCCACTGAAAACCACCTCTCTTGACCACACACCCTACTTTGACTAACATCCCTATCATCTACTATCCTTTCCAGGATATATCTGTACACACTGTTTTCTTTATTTCCAATTCATTTTTTAACTCCATTCACTCTGACTTATAATCTCAATTTTTCTGTTGGCACTATTCATGTTATAATGAAGAAAACCACCATTTGTTTCATGATATTGGAGTAAAATAAACTGAATCCTGTCATCTTGCTAAGCCAATGAAGAGAAAATCAACTCTCTTTTATTTATTCATTTATTGTGTGTGTGTGTGTGTGTGTGTGTGTGTGTGTGTTGCTGGGGGTTGTACCCAGGATCTTGTGCATGTGAGTTAGTACTCCATGAACTGAGCTATATCCTTAGCCCTATTTTTTTTTAAATCATGTCCTACTTGGTTCCATTAGAGATCACTTTTAACTCCACCTTAACTTTCTTTTCTAACTCCCGTATTTTTCTGCTTGATCTTAAACATCAACCTTATCCAGCATTTGGCACTGATTCTATACTATATCAGCATCACTTTCACAGTCAATATCACTTTGCCCAGGACTCTGAGAATTCCATGTATAACCTCTATTTTTATAACCAGGATTTTTATATTGTAGGCCTTCAGATTTCAACACCGCACTTTAACATAGCACTTTATTTGTCTCTCATCAACCTTCAAAGCAATAGAAAACTTCACAGAATGTTTTCAACACTGTTGCAAAATGTTCAACATCTCTACCACTACTATTTTTATTCCTGCAAACATTATTTGTCTCCCATGCAGTTAATTAACCTCTTATCTGGCCTCTCTCCTATTCTCAACCCTGTATCTTTTCCCATTAATCACTTCTACCAACAGCCAGCAACATGATCCTTTCCAAATTTGAGTTGTAGCATGGACCGCCTGCAACCAAAATTATCCAATCTCTTCCAGTATTATAGGAAAGCTAAAATAAACTAAATCCTATCAGTGTATTAATATAATTAAGAGAAAATTAGGCCATGCATTATTTGGCATTCAGACTCATTTATTTATATGTCTTTTATTGTCATATCTTAATATTGACTTCTTGGCCTCCTGGCTTTTTTTTTTTTTTTTTTTTTTGTATACACAAGTCTTGTACTTCCTGGTTCTTTCCCTGAAATGTGCTATCCTCAGTGTTATCATTTGAAAGTTTTTGCCCCCTCAAAAATCCATGTTGCAATTTAATTCCAATGTGATAGTATTGAGAAATGAATTAGAAATGAGGGATTCTGCCTTGTGAATGGTATTAAGGCCCTTCAAAATAGGCTTCACACAGCATGGGACCCTTTTGCCCTCTACCTTTCCACCATGTTCCCTCTCTCCAGAGACCTTGAACTTGAACTTCCTAGACTCCAGAATGATGAAAAATCAAATTTTGTGGTTACCTGCCAACATAAATTACCCTGCCACAGGTATTTTGTTATGTAAACACAAATGGAATATGAAACCCAGGTAAATGTGATGCTTGTTCCTCTAATACCTTATCTTATTCTTATATTTTTCTTCTTAATATTTAATGCATTAACTATCAGTTTCTTTCATGAGTCACACGGCAAAATGTGATGTTAGGACTCTACATCCTCCTTTGTACTGACTGAACTCATTTGTTGAGTGAATGAATATATTCAAATCCCAAATCCTTGGCACTTACAGGGTATATAATTATTGACATGTTACTTAACATACAGAGCCTCAGTAATCTGGCTTCTGAAATTCAAATAATACTAGAGCCTAGTATCATAAGGATGTAAAAAGGATTATATAAATCATAAAAAGCATTTATCTCAGTTAACAAATGTGAGCTTGTATTACTTTATCCCGCCTTTCTACTCTCCTAATCCAACCATCCTTAATAGTGTCCATATCTATCATTTATAGAACAGAGATATTCTGCATTTATGTGCAATTCTTTGAAAAGCAATATTTCTCAACTAATCTAGTTTCAGGGAAGGTAGAATACTCATCAAGGATAATATGCATAGTTAATATAATTCTTTCTTTTATTTAATCACTTTCTCTTTGTAATGTATCTAAAGATTATAAAACATAAAATGTAAATGGATAAATTATTTTACTTTTGCAATTCCATGGTAGCATGAAGTAACTAGACACTTTCATTTTTACCTTTAAAATTTGAATTATTTCTCTCAAAATGACCTGTCACCTGAAACTTCCAGATGTCTAACATCTGTTCATATCTTCTTAAAAGACTGCTGGAAAATGAAAGATGAGTAGCGACTAATGCAGTTCTTCTATTGTATGTGCATATTGCACAATCACACATTTGTGTCGCGACCCCTCACCGGCAAGGGAAAACACGACACAGGATTCTTCTTTCAGCAGTTTATTCAGGCCTTGATTCAAGTATCATCTTCTAGCGACCCCCCGCCAAGCGCCCAAGCACAGCCTAATAAAGCCTCCCGCATACCAATCCCAAGCTGCCACGTGGATCTTTCTCATAGGGTGGTAAGGGATTGCGCGCCAATTCTCCATAAAAGGAGTTGTTTATCACAGGCCACAGTGGAAGCAGGCGCCATCTTCTAATGGCGGCCACGGTCTATAGGAACGGCTCACCACAGTTCCCCCTTCTGTTTTATAAAACAATGCAGGCGAAAGTAGAGGTCCTATCCCACTGTGCAGAAGTGGCTGCAATGTATGGTTCAGTCCTAAGGAGGGCCCTTCCCTAGACCTGGTCCCATATCAGCCGACGCCTTTTTTCGTAGGGCGGGGCGTGGACGTCAAACCCGCATGCAATAGGACATGCTTTCCTTGAGGTCCGTTGAGGGATCACTCAAGTGCAGTGCCTTGCCTCGCATCCTGCATCGTGACGACGGTGAGAAGTAGGATAATACAGGTAGTCTGGTAATGATGACAAAATTTAAGTTGGCAACACAATCCCTAAGCCCCAGAGGAAGGTAAAGAGTCTGTAGCCGAGAAGAAAGACCAGTCCTGAAACCCATCTGCGTGCAATGGTAACAAGACCTGCAGAGTGCAAGGGCTATTCAGCACTGAGAAAGCATAGGAAAGAGGGCACGCCAATCCCAGTGCAATGTGAAATTAACTTGGGGTGCAATGGCCATGCCCTGAAATCACTGTTTAAGATGTGCAAGCCAGATTTGTGGAGAAATGCCATTCTCTAAGGCCGCAAGAGCCTGTACAATCATAGCTTTCTCTTGCGCATGGCGAGCTTTAAGGCGACAGAGAAGCCACAAACAAAGTACAACACCGAAGCAACACATTGCCCCAAAAATGCCCACTCCCAACCATTCCTTAAAAAAGGAAAAGGCAGAGGACAACCAACCGGTGAATTGACCCAAAGTCACTGGTTCGACACGGGTACTATTCAAAACAGCAATCTGAGTTAGTTGAGACTGGATCAAGTTTTCTGCTTCCATTGACCAGGTTCCAGATAGATATTCCCCGATGATGCGGGAGGCATTCCTGGAATCATTAAATCTGACAGAGGTTATACATAAATGCGCACGTTGATCAATACAACCCAAATGTACTAGGTCAGACAATTCCTCAACTTGAGCTTGAAGCAGATCTATCCTTTGATTAGCAGCCAGAATCCCAGATAAAATGTGTTGATTAATTTTACTTTGGGATTCAAGTATGGTGGATGTTTGTTGAATAACCTGATTAATAGTGGCAGCAGTTTGTACTTGGCTGGCCATGGCTACTCCAGCTGTAACTGCTGTAGCAGCAGATACCGCCACAGCTGTCACTATAGCTGCCGTAATTCCAAAATCTCTACGGGCTCTAATCAATTCAACAATAGGAAAGGATTCTGGATCTGCAGTAACTGGGATCGGGACAAAGGTTGGAATTTTCATAATCACTGCCATAGTCCAGGAGCCATTCCAACACTCAGACAAGTAGCAGGTAACATTAGAACAATTAAGCATCCCCTGTGATGTATCATTAGCCAAAAGAAACAGGAACGGAGATTGGAGACAGACTGCTGCAGGGTGTAATGTTGCATTACTTAATTGTGCATTGTGTGACATATTTTTGAGTCTCCTACCCCACTTCAATTCTTGGGTACTGCCAGAAACATTAAACAGCCAACTTTGGACTCCTAATATTTCCCTGGGGAAACACAAGTGCGGACTAGACTAGCCCAATCTGAGGGAATCATACAAAATCTAGTAAGTCCCTCCACCTGAGTGAGAGTGAAAGCGGCATCTATGCCATAAGTGCGGACGGATTCTGCCAAGGTTTTAACTATCTTAAAGTCTAAAGGCTCATGATATCTTCCCCTGTTATTGTCCTGAAATACAGGGTATGCAAGTCCCATATCTGTATTAACTGTCCTCCAAACTTGTGCATGAAAAGATCTCCCGGAACTTTGGCTTCCCCCCACATACGGGGGTGGGGCAACAGGCATCATATCTTCTTCTAAATTTTCAACCTCCTCCTCCTCAGAATTCTGTTGACCAATATTAGATCCCTCCCCCTTCTTACAGTAGGCATGCGCGCCTTGTGTCTCCTTTTTCTTCTTTTTCATTTTTATCTTACGTAGTTGTTGTAACAATATATCAAGGTCCTCAGAACTCTCTGAGTCGCTTGTGTTCTCAGGCGTTTTTAATTTGGTCAAGTCTGGGTAGAGCCTTCTCCTATTTTTATTTTCAGGCTCTTTTGCCTTCTCACTACTCTTACTCTTAATACTCTCTGCCACTTCACTATGTGACCCTTCGGATTTTTCCTCATGTAGTTGCTCAAGAACAGCTTGACCCTCACTCACAGCTTCTTGGCATTTACTATCTGCTATACAACCTCTAACTAACTTCCAAAGTGGTATAACGCCACCCTCTAAGGTGCCTTGCTCACGAGCGAAATCTAGATCTTTCCCTAATTTATCCCAGCTAGGAATCCTAAGACTCCCTGAAAAGGCAAACCAAGGAGCCGCTATATCAACCTCTCTCAAAAACATCTGCAAAGTGCTCTGCTTTACTTTAAGTCCTTTTGAACGTAGCAACCCATCTAGGGCCAACAAAATTGGGCTTGAAGAGGTAACACCCATAATGTTTTTAGAACTATAAAGAAAGTGAAAGTACAAAAGTCCCCGCTCTCTTCCTTTTACAGGGGAGCGTCCCTTTTTATGAATTTCCCCGCTCTCTTCCTTTTACAGGGGAGCGTCCCGCTATTAGCTTGCGGATTCCCACTTTACCTGGGAACTTACCAGTGCACCACCCTGACTGCTGAAAGTTCTGGATCCTGGGTTCGAGGAATATAATTCCCCGTCCGGGCCACCAACTGTCGCGACCCCTCGCCGGCAAGGGAAAACACGACACAGGATTCTTCTTTCAGCAGTTTATTCAGGCCTTGATTCAAGTATCATCTTCTAGCGACCCCCTGCCCAGCGCCCAAGCACAGCCTAATAAAGCCTCCCACATACCAATCCCAAGCTGCCACGTGGATCTTTCTCATAGGGTGGTAAGGGATTGCGCGCCAATTCTCCATAAAAGGAGTTGTTTACCACAGGCCACAGTGGAAGCCGGCGCCATCTTCTAATGGCGGCCATGGTCTATAGGAACGGCTCACCACACATTTGAGCTGATAGTATTTTCAATGACAACTAATTTAATTCAGGGTAACATTATGTACTGTAAAGATTGATGGTTTACATCCCAAATTTCTAAGAAGGAAAGTGTACAGTCAAATTAAATATTTACCACATAACTTCTAACAAAGTAAGTAGACTGATATAACAAGAGATCCACAGAAAAGAAATAGGAAAAGGATATCTCACTCTGTAAAATGACATGGAGTTTAGATAACATTTACAACTGACTATCTCTATATTTGGCAAGAGGAAGAATCTTCATAAGTTCTAGACCTGATAAAAATTTACCATTTTATTAAATATCTTTTTATGTTTTGTTTGTTTCAACTCCTATACAAATCAGCATGTAATTAGAATCTTGGTTAAAATATGATCACTGATCCTTTAAGCAAATAAATACAACTAGTTGATAAAAATAACAGAATTTCTGCATTGTCTTGTCCAAATGAGTGCATTACATAGAACCTAAATAAAGATTGGGAAAGTTGTTGATTCAGGAATGAAGAAAATTTTGAAGTATTGGGGACATGTTTCTAGGGACATGTTTCATGTCAGAAAATACTTCAGGTAGTGTTTACTGATTCAAATAAAATAATGAATTTACTTTAAGAATCTTGCATATAAATGATTTCTAAATGTAAGTCATCATACTAAATTTTCAAAATAGGGAAAAAAGATTGAACTTCATGGTAACTTTGCTTTTCTTTGTTTCATACTAATGCTGTCAGATTTGGGAATCTAAAACCTTCATAAACATGGTAATAATACTACAAATTTTAACCTTCTCATTTGTCCTAAAAACATTTTAGGAGAATTTAAGGAGATCACTGACCTGGAATTAATCCTTAGTCCCAGGAATATAATTAGGCTCTCAGTTTCTCATTCTTACAGGCTGTCAGTTGACTTGTTTCTATATATGCACTTTCTGTCTCTTATAATGCTCAACATCTAAATCTCTGTGGCTATGGAAAATCAAACCATGAAGAATTATTAATGAGATAAGGATCAATATGTTTTTCTGTGAATAAAGAATGTAAAATTGACTGTATATACTATATTTTTTTTTCTTTACTTATATTCTTTCTGCTTATTTCTAGACAGCCAACACTGAGTTGGGAAGAGCTAACTGTTATAGTTTGGATATGAGTAGTCCTCCGGAAGCTCACATGTAAGACAATGCAAGACGGTTCAGAAGAGAAATCACTGAGTCATAGCCTTAATCTAATCTATGAATTGATCCTTGATGGGATTAACTGTATGGTGACTGGAGGTGGTGGGGTGTGGCTGGAGGAAGTGGTTCATTGGGGGCGTGGCTAAGAGGTATATATTTGTATCTGGAGAGTGGAGACTTTCTACTTTCTGATCATCATGTTATCTGCTTCCCTCTGCCACAGTCTTCCACCATGAAATTTGGCCTAATTCCTAACCTCAGAGAATGGAGCCAGCCTTCTGTGGACTGAGACCTCTGAAACTGTGAGCCCTCAAATAAACTTTTCCTCCTCTATGATTATTCTGGTCTGATATTATAGTCACAGCAGCTAAAAAAAAACCTGACTAAAACACTAACTATGAAACATTCTTTTTTATAAATAATAATTTAGATAGAAACCTTGTTAGGTGTCATCAGAAAGGCCCAAAGATGTCCATGTTCTAATTCCTAAAATGTGTCAATCTATTTCCCATCATGGCAGAAGTTTTTGCAGATGTGATTAATGTAAGGACCTTGAAATGAGAAGATTATCCTAGATTGTCTGGATGGGAACAATATAATCATAAGGGTCCTACAGACACTTAAACGTAATGTCCAATGAGATATAAATTAAGCTATGAACTTAGGGGGGGGGGGGGTGATTAGGTCATATGGGCAAAGCCAGCATGTGTGAAATCAGTACCTAAATTAAAGAGACCCTACAGACTGCCTTAATACTGTCTCATGTAACAATACAGCCAGAAAACAGAAAAAAAAACAAAAAACAAAAATCTATCTGTGAAGTAGGAAACAGGCCCTCATCATATGCATGAGGATCTCAGATTTGATCTTGCTAATAAGAAATAAATGTTTAAGTTACCCAATCTGTGATATTCTGTTAACAGTAGCTCAAATAGACTAGGATGTTAATCATTGTGTTAGTTTATCTTTGTCATTAGTACCATAAATAATAATTAGTGTAGAAATTAAAGCATGAAATGTAAATAAGAGAAAAATAGTGCTCCAGGGTCTGGTTTCAATTAAAAGAATGGAACAATATTTTATTATGGATTTTAATGAGCAGGAAATGGGCCACTAATGCCTTTATGTGAAAAGAATCATGAAATTTTTCTCTACCTATGGAGGATGTGGGAGCTCAATAGAGCAAAAGTAGCTTCACTCAGAAATGTTGATATGTTTAAAGAAATGTTTGCAGAAATTGTTGTTTTTAAATAAAACTCTCAAGTCTGAGGGAAAATGAGATGTGTGAGTCATGATTTCCCAAGCAATCCTACTTTCTAAACAGACTATATGTACTAATTCTATTTTAAAGAAAATAATTTTCTGTTGATTATCTACACTAAAATAAGAGTTCATATTTATGATATTGTAGTTTATTAATGAGTAAGAAACTTCATAACAAAATTTTATATTTTTTTCATAGAATCAAACTAAGCACTTTATAACTTCTTCATACATTTCTACAAATAAATTTCTATGAAGCTCACTTTTGATAGTTCAGAACATGATCATTTGTTTTCAAGGCAATTCTGCTGTTCTGAAAATTTTTGCCATCAGGAATTTGGAGCCTGTTTTAGCTTCAGCTTTTGTGCTTTGGGGTGACAGACTGTGGGTGACCGTCCAACTGTATCAGCAACATCTGGAGCTGAAATTTCCACTGAGGAAAAGCAGCAGGGCAGGGCCAGCAGAAATGATGCCAGATGTGTGATAATTATTGTATTTACAAAAGAAGTTGGTTTCATGTATTTCATCACTTTTAACACTTTTCAAACATCTGATAAAAATTTGGTCCTCAATTTATGTCTTTGACAGTATGAAAAATCTCTGTGGATCCACTGTGGAACGAAAAAAAATTTAAAAAACAGAATTTTGCTGTCAGTAACTAAATTTGAAAGGGAAACCTAGCAAATAAATAGCAGATTGTTAGATATAGTTTAACTCAACAAATGATCCAGAACTACTGCTAAGAAGGACTGATGATATGTTCTCCTTGTTCTTTTGTTTTAAATCAATCATAGTTAAAGTGTAAGAACAGAACAGGAGGTTAATTTTTATGATAAAGCACAGAAAAGATGATCCTATTTAGTTTCATTTTCAGCTATTCAAAAGTACTAGACACAATCAGATAAAGATAAATTAGATAAAAGTTCCCAAATTCTTATGGAGTTTGGGAGCTAGATATACTACAGTGTACAAAAATGTTTCACACTGAAGCAGGTATCTGAGTCATCTGTCCAAGATGGGTGTATAGTCCCTCTTCCCAGACTGTGTTATAGGCAATAATTTGCCTCTCTTCAGCCAGTAAAACTAAAAGGCAAGTTTCCTGGGAAATTTTGAATGAAACTTTTACTTCATCCAAAGGGAATTTAGTATCTTCATCTTTCTACCTTTACCATTTTATTCTACCTGATGCAGAGATTCGATGCTAAAGAGTGTGTTAGACTTTGGCAGCTATGAGATGATAAAACAACCACACAAAAAGAAGAGATCTGGAAGATTTGGTTGAGCAAAATTGATACCAGCATACATCCCACTCAGTAATTGCTGGTAAGTGGGATAATAAGTCTCTGTACAGCCCAAGGCCATATTAATTAGGTTCCCTATTATTTTAAGCTGATAACATTTCTACCTGGTAAACAAAGATAAATACCTTGCAGTCTATTAAATAGAGTCTAAAATAATTTACTTCGTTTAAAAGAACTGGTGAGGCTTAAAAAAAATAGTGAAATAGCCTGCAAAGAAATGCATGTACTTTAATGTCATGATATAATTATTTGGAGAAAATATCATCAGTAAAGATAAAAAATAAAGCTGCCACTTCAGATGGACAGTTTTCAAAGGACATGATGTTATTTATAGTCACATGTTTGAATAGTATATTTATGTTCTGTATTTTTAAAATTAGCTTTCTTACCTTTAAATTTGTATATGAGGAAATGAATCATAAGGTAGAAAAGTAAAACATTTTTTCATAAGAATAGGAGAAAGCAAGAGATAGAAATACAGGGAGAAACAATGTGATATAAAAGCTATTGAATTTTTTTTAAATGAAGAAATGTAGAAAAAAGAAAACACAACTATTGAGGAATGTTTAGAAATGCAATATGTCAATTGCTGTACATTACAGTGGGCAAGGCTATTTAGAAATAGAGTTTAATCATAAAATTATAATAATGTGGATACAAATATAAACATGAATGCAAATTAAAAAACAATTTCCTATGTAAAAATATTTATTATTGAATGATAAAATGTTGATGAGAATTGTACCTTTCTTTTTAAAAATATGTTTATATTGCAGAATATTCAAATTCTCTTTTAAATTTTAAATTTTATTTATAATGAGCTATTTCTGAGTAGGATAAAGATTTATAATACATATGATACAAAATTTAAATCTACTTGGTCCAGGCAAAAAAGACAAAAATGTAGTTATAATGTTCATAACTGTATTTGAGTATGCAAGGAAATTAATCTTCATGGAATGCTCTAATTCTTTGAGATAAAGTCATAAATTATTTATTTTTATACATTTGTAAAAATTTTTTAGTTGTAGATGGGCACAATATCTTTATTTATTTATGTATGTATTTTATGTGGTGCTGAGGATAAAACCCAGTGCCTCACATGTGTGAAGCAGGTGCTTTATCACTGAGCTGTAGCCCCAGCTCTTTATACATGTTTTTAAATGAAAAGATTGAAATAGATTTCATGTCAGCCACTCCATACCTAATAATATTATGCAATAATCAAAATAGAACTTTTTTACTGTGCATCATAAATAACTGGTAATGAAGTCCTTCTAATAATCATTTAGTAATTATCTCTTAATAAAAGTGATAAAGATATTAATAAACATTGAATTTATTTCTAGACACTATTTATTTGGTGTTGTTTAAATCCTTTCAATCTGACATTCTTGAAATGTGTGCTATGGATTTAGAGGCAAACTGTGAAGCTCTGAATTTCATCCTCTAAATTTTTTTTTTGTGATTTTGGCCTCCAGAACTAGAAACCCTGCTCAACATCATCTCCTTCTCTTTGTTATTCTTTTCTTCTCATCAAAAATTGTTTAATTTATTATTAGTCCTTATTAGTCCCTTGCTTTTTGCCTGAAAACCAATGAACACATTGAATTTTAAGATATTCTATCTATTGCATAGAACATATTACAATTTTATTTTCAGGTATTCCTGGAGAAATGCATATACCTACACAATGGGAGGAACTGCAAGCAATATAGCAAACCCAATGAAGAATATTTCTTACAGCCAGGTATAAATATACTTAAAGATACACCACATAGGAAAACACATTTTCTAGAAAGAATGAATAAGTAAATAGCAAACAAAAGTGTTATCTGTATCCTTCACTCTGAATCATAGTTGTCTATCACATATTCACTTCTGTTTAGTGATAAATTTGCAAGATAATATTTTTGAAAATGAGTACTAGATATACTAATTGTAAATATAGCAAATGTACCTTCACTAATGATAGCATGATGATTCATTTGATTTTGGCTAGGATATCTTGGAAGATTTGTCATTTGGCATAAGAGACGATATTATACATATTGTGGCTTGTTTCCAGTGTCTGTTTGTATCAACATTATTTTATAACTAATATTCTAGCTAAGAATGGATGGACTTCCATTTTGCAGATTTACCACCAGTTGGTTAACTGCCCTTCATGTATTATCTGATTCATTCCTCAGAATCACCCTACTCAATAAATACCTATATTTTCAAAGCAAGAAAACTGAAGTGTACAGAAAATAAGTATATGGGAAGTTCTAATACACTTGATGTGACTCCAAAAGTCACCCTGTATCTACCTTCACATCTAGCTCATGCATGTACACATAGAATCAGGCAGAATGCTACATAAGGAAAATTCAAAGTAAGAAAAAGGAGCACGGGAATCATGAAACGGAGGAATCGCTGTGACAACCTACAAGAAAACCTCCAAGGTCACTGATATTTGTGCAATGTTTCTAGAAATTGTCAACTGATAAATAAATAATGAGGGACACTTGGACTTAAAAGAAGATGCCAAAGTGCAATAATCAAATTCTCTTTTATTTGCTACATGCTAAAATTTGGAGAAGTTGGAGGTTGATGTGAGTGGGTAAGATTAGTGTACGTGCACGGTCACTTGCTTTGGCCTATAATATTTATTTCTGTGGGCATAAGACACTGTATTATCTGTATACTAGCTTATGTCCAGTATTTAGCATCTACTTTTTTCACCATTATTTTAAAATCAAGCATCCAGCTAAGCATTTTCTCATTAAGTAATTTAAGATCAGTACAGTACAGAACTGTATTTTGTAGTACTACCTGCTTCCAGCCAGTGTGACAGGGATCCTATTTAAATTGATAACACAGAAGAAAAATTTAAATTGAACACAAAAACTATTCCCCACTGGATAAGGTTAGATTCTATAAAAACCAGTAAATGCCAAAAATCACTTCTGTTGATTGTAGAAAGGCAGTACAATTTTCTCCATTCATTTTCTTGTCTTTTCAGAATTAAAGAAAGTTTGAGAAGATTTTTCCTAACATTAAGAGCTGGATTCTCTGAATGCAAGTGTGCAGGATAGAAACAAAGAGTGCAAAGGACAGTTGTAGGTAAATCATTGCTCATCTTGTGTGAGAGTGTGGTAAAAGGAAGTCCTGGATTCCTTTCCTCACAAGCTGCATTTTGGTAGAATAAAGAAGCAGGATAGATTGCAAAAAGCTAGGATTTTGCATTTGGAATCAATAAAAAGTATGTTAACAACAGTATTTAATTCCTAAAGCTTTTGTATGGCACATTAAAATACCCATAGGCACACACATATACACACAAGCCTTATTTTTCCATAATTCTGAGTTGCTTCCTGATTCTAGGTGTGTTATGTGCCCATTAATTACTTCATCAGGATCACAAGGATTTGATGTAAAATCCCTCAAGTTGCTATTACCTTCACAAATATTTATGGAGATAAGACACATCTCTAAATTATATTTATCACTATTTTACTACAATGCACTGAAATTTTCCTACTATTGCCAGAAATATCATTTTAGAATATTACTCTTATTTTATATTTTTTTTCACATTTTAGTTTGTTTCCAATTATGTGGACTATAGTTTTTAAATACAAATGAATCTATAAAGCTTTATGATAATTTGTTCCCAGATACAATTCAAAGCTTCTTCAACAATTTACCTAATACCTTAAATGTCTGTGCACATATCATTCACTTCCTCCAATTTATTCATTCCAATATGCTCATTCCTTCAATAATTACCTTCCTATTATATGAATGATATTGTTCAACCTTTATGATGTATTTTTTAAAAATTGGAAAAAAAGTTGTCATTTTGGAACTTATATTAATATAAAAAAAGAAAAAAAAAAAAATATATATATATATATATATATATATATATATATATATATATATATATATTTTAAGCAAATTATACCATATGTAAAATGGTAAAAGATACTATGAGATCTGGAAAGTTCCAAACATGGTATGTTGGGACACATATTTTTCTATAAATATTTTAGTTTCAGAAGCAGAATGAATGAGCCTACCACTTTTACAGCAGAGAGAAGTTCTTTTTCATATCCTGCTTCTCTTCTGCAAACAGATAATCTGAATATGGTGCTTTCCCCTTAAAAACTATTTACATTTATTCAAATGTAAATACCTGTCAGTCCTAAAGCTGCATCTATACATTAATATTCAGTGGTATCACTTAATTCTGTCTTATTTTGAGAAAATTATTCATCCCCAGAGTTTAATGATCTTTACTGGACAGATAACATCCACAGTTATGTGTTTCATAATACCTCTTCCCACACACCCAGCCCACAGAGTACAAATAACTAGCTACCAGATATGTCCACCTTAATATCTCTACAACATCTTATGTTTCTAAAATGAAATTCTGATTATCTCCATGAAAGGAAAACCCTGAAAATATAAGAATTCTTAAACAAGAATTAGTCATTCTCTGGTACAAGCTGGGCAGGTAGAAGTCATCCTGGATCCATTCCTTTCCTTCATCAACTATAGACAATGTTTTAGCACTGATGATTTTAGATTTTTTCTCTTCTATTTCTATTGCTGGCCTCTTTGTCCTCCTCATACTGGTCTCTCTGAGTCTACTCTGCTCTTCTGCAATCCATTTTACACTATACCTCTGTTTATGTATTTATTGTTGTGTGTTTTTCCAAATGCTGGTATACCCCATTAATAAAAGCCCCCAAGCAGTAGGAAGTGAATTTGTTCTGCTCACTATTTTGTTAGTAATCTAGCAACCTCCCTGATACATAGTAGGAAATCTCCTATTGCCAAGTAAATGCATGAATGGAAGTCTGCCTCTGCTATTTTATGAAAGCAATTTAAACATTGAGAAAGATTTTAAATTCTTATAATTCTGAAATAATTAGAATAATATGATTATATTAAATATATATAATTATAATGTACAAACAAAATATAAAAAAATGTCTTACTCTGGTTTGTGGACAGTGTTTGCAATATTGTGGCTTCTCAATAATGATTAAATATTCTAGTTAATACCGGAATCGTTTGCATGTTACTTTGTATGTTTTTATAATTCAATTTACCATTATTTTTTAAAAAATATAAACATAACAGAACCTTATTGATTTATTTACTGGTGGCTGATTCCCTGTGTTGATTTTACCAACTTATTTCATTTTCTGATGACTCTACTTTAACCTGATTTTGTTGGTAGAGGTTATGAAGTATCTCTCTTAGAACCTTTGTGCTTTTTTTCAGAGTACTTTCTGAAGTCAAAGGTCTCCAGGAGCAAAGATAAAAGCTATAAATGGAACCAGTAGGGAACAAGTGGCACAATGAGTTGAATTATACCCAGCGAATCATCTTTTTAAAGATAGACAGTCTCTCTGAGTCAGGCTGGAACACAATGTTAATGTCAAGTGACCATGCACAAAAGCCAACTTATCCTGTGATTTGAGCAGGGATTTATTTTCCCATTAAAGTAGTCAGTTCTGAGTAACTCATAATGACTGATTCGACTTGACTTCCAATCTATTTCTCATGAAAATAAACTGGTCCTATGGACCATAACTCTTATGAGAGCTCACACTGTGTCATAAAAAACTCCCTCCTGTCCATTTTCCACTATCTGCAACATATGTAACTGCCTACTACAGTCTTATGATCATAGATAAAAACATAAAATTCTGGTATTGAATGTTCTATCTAAAATCTGGAAGCAAGACTTTTATATATTTTATTGGAAAATAAGCTATTTTATGTAAATATAATGAGCCAATTGAAATATTGTAACCTGGCAAATTCCACATAACAAAATAGATGATATCAAAACATAATGTTACTGATACAAGTAAAGACTACTGTTCTTGAAAAGTAATGAGAACATTATTAAATGCTTTATATATAATAAGGACCTAATCCTCTGGTTGTTCAATTAGCTTATCACCTAAACTCTCTGAGTTCTTCGAGGAGTTCCATATCAGTGCAGAATGTTATGATTTTTATAGGCTAGATAACTTATATCAGGGTGACAGTATTTATGAATTAGGTAATATTTTATGAGTTAAAATTATAGTGATGATGGTAGTACAAAATTTCAGCATGGCTAGAAAGCTAAATGTTTATTATGTGTATTAGAAAAGAGAGAGAATTTTTAGCTTAAGAAAAATATTGTAAAATTAAAATTTCATGAAAGCATAACATGCTTTAATGTACTTACCTTATTATTACTATCCCTGGATTCCATAATTATGTCTAGTTCCCAGCATCAATGATTTATCATGTAAATTGATTTGACGTACAATAGATGTTCTCCTGATATCACTGTACTTCAAATATGTCTTAGACATTAGATTGGTATTTCTTCGTTGAAAAGCTATAATATATCTGCTTTTATAGAAAACATCAATACACATTCATTTTAAAGTAATACAGCATATGGGTATGTCTAAATCTACTTTTTAAATAACAATTTTTCAATTTGTTCTTATTAGTTATACATGAATTTTGACATATTATACATATAAGGAGTAAAACTTCTCATTCTTCCAGTTGTACATGATGTGGAATTACATTGGTCATGTATTCATACATGCACATAAGAAAGTAATGTCTGATTCGTTCTACTTTCATTCCTATTCCCATTCCCCCTCTCTTCTCTTTATTCCCGTTTGTAATCCAAACTACTTCTGAAGTTCCCTATCCGCATCCTTATTGTGATGTAACATACACATATCAGAGAGGATATTTGGCCTTTGGTTTTGGGAGATTGGATTATTTCACTTAGCATAATAGTCTCCAGTTCCATCCGTTTATCTGCAAACGTCATAATTTCTTTTCTTTTTATGGCTAAGTAGTAGTCCATTGTGTAATTGTACAACATTTCCATTAACCATTCATCTGTTGAAGGGAACCTAGGCTGATTCCATAGTTTAGCTATTGTGAATTGAGCTGCTATAAACATTGATGTGGCTGCATCACTATAGTATGCTGATTTTGTTCTTTGGGTATAAATAATTATTTGAACTTTTGCAAAGCAGACAAAGTAAAATTCAGTCTAAGGAAATGCTTACATTTTTATTTGAGATTTTGATAAATTTTCTTTAAAAACAGATTTATAAGATGACTTTTAGAGGTCTTCCTATTCTGATTGAACACTTTCTTGAGGTATCTAGAAAGTTTTCTTTAAGTAAATAGGTTTGTAATTTATACACTTAGTTTATCATCTTCCTTTGAATATGCCTATCTCTGTTCAAATTACTGTAATAAACACATAATAAAAATCTGTTGTTAGAACTGAGGTTTATAATTAGGACATCTTCTATCTGCTTACTACCTACCAAAGCTTTCTGGAATTTACAAAAAACTTCGAATTCCTTGACATCCAAGAAGACTACACATTTTGGAGGAAGATTATATATGTCAACTATGCCAAAGAACCTAGTAACACTGTTACTTTGACATATTAACTTATTAATTCTAAAAAAAAAACTTCATATATATTTTCACATTCATATGAATACATATTCTTGCTTTCACATACATACCACACCCACTATTGATTCTTTTTTTCTGGAGAATCCTGACTAATACACGCTGTTTTTGTACTCATTTTCTTCTATTCTCCCAACTCTAGGCACAACTGACAGGTTTATAACTTGAATCCAAGTTCAATGAGTCCTGAATCAGGTCTGGTTGCTTAATTTGGCCATTATCTCTCCATATTTCACTATCTCTTCTAAAATTCCAGTTCTTTTCCTGAAAACTTGCTACTCAAAAATATTACTGTGTGAGGAATTTACTTCAAATATTATTTTCTGCCTTTTTTAAAAAATTAATAACCCACTTGTCATTCAGATTATATTTCAATCCTTTCAATTAAATTGCTGGAATGATAGATTTTACTTAGAGAATGAGAGACACAAAGTTTTAGGATGGAATTATGTTTTAAGTAAAGTTATTCAAAAGCATTATCTATCATCTCAGTTGAATGTCTTATACTCTGTGAGTATGTGCATGTGGGAGCATGTGAGTCCATCTCCACCCCCTCCTTTTTTTATTTTTTTACAACATTATTTTTAAAAGTACCAATGATCTAAAAGCAAAAAATACATGCACAACTTAGGTCTTGCTTCTTCTTATTCCTCCTTTAGTCTGATGCATGTTATTGAGGTAGGCAAAATGGAAATTTCCAGATTCTTGATATGTAGGTTTGACTTCCATGTGTTCAGTTATACTGTTTTATTCAAGTATTTGAACTGTGCTTAGCCATTCTAACTTAATAGCTACAGACATATGTGGTGTTTTTCAAACACGTCCAGTAATTTTTGGCCCCTTTGATCTTTGTTATTTTTCCGTTCTAAAAAAAAAAGTTGACTTTTTTTCCCAGTAGAAAGGGGAATTTCCTTAAATTATAAGGATCTTCTAATTTTTTTTTTTTAAATTTTCAGTGGACTGTTTACCTTGTGGAACTATTTTTCTGCTAAAACTAAAAACAGTAAAAAAGAAATCATAGATGTTTATAACTGAGGCTTTCTGTTCTCTCTTGCTCCCATTTCTTTCTAATTGTAAACCATACTTCTCTGGAAATAGGATATTTACTCCCTAATAGCCTTTCTCCTCCTGCTGTTTATTCTTTAGCTAAAGTCGTAATCCCACATTTCTGACATTATAATCATCTCTACAGTCACTAATTGTTCTAAAATGCTACTTTAGGAGAAGATATACAGCAGGGAGTCAGTGAGCTCCAGAAAAACAAAGATACTGTTTTCACTATGCAAATCTCTTTGTGTGAGGAAGGGGACAATTATCAAATAGAGGTTGATTACCTGAAATTACTTCAAGTCATGTTGCTTTTTACCTTTAAACAATAGGTCATTTTTCTTGTAGGTACATTTTAGTGCTAACATTACGATACATTTTTAAATTATTTTTTCTGGTGACGGTAGAATTGATCAGTATGTATTTATTTCATGTTGTAAAACAAAATTTAAATTTGTACTGACCAAAAGATACAAAATTTTCTTCAGGAAATAATTGGAGAATTTTTTGTTGTTGTTCTTGGAAATTCGGACGAAAACAAACTCTAAGTAAAAATCTCTGGAATCACTTGAGCTTTAAAATTGGAATAATATATGAAGAAAGTCACATAAAATTCTGTGTTCCTCTAGTTCAGCCTCTGCATATTGTCATATTTAAAGTTTATGTGCATGGGATATAGCTTAGTATAAATATAAGAAGCACTGAAGAAGGATATGTAGATTTTAATGAAGTTTTCCTATAAACACATGGCTTTTTACTCAGCACACTTATCAGAAACTTTATTAAATTTCTTTATAGACACTCTTGCTTCTTTCCCAAATTCCCACAATTATGAAGATACTGATCATTCCATCCCCTCTCTCTGACCTATGTGTCTTCCAAACTAACACTGCTTCCTTTTACTTCTTTCACCAGTTCATTTGGCTTCAAGCAACACACCCCAATCTAGATATTAGGACTGTTTTTTTTCCCTTCTGTCTGATCTAAATGAAGAAAAGACAACCTGTTCTATTATCGTGCTTGGCTGTGTGTATGTATCTTGGAAGTGTCATGGTTTCTTGCATTTAATATCTTCTCCCTTTTTTGTACCAGGAATTGAACTCACAGGCACTCAACCACTGAGACACATCCCCAACCCTATTATACATTTAATTTAGAGACAATGTCGCACTGAGTTGTTTAGCGCCCTCACTGTTGTTGAGGCTGGTCTTGAACCTGATATCCTCCTGCCTCAGCTTCCCTAGCCACTGAGATTACAGGTATATGCCACTGCGTCCGGCCTTGATATCATCTTTATAAACATTTGTAAAATATTTTTGATGGATAAAGTTTTTGTTCTTTTTTTATAAGGGTAAAAATTTATTCTTCTCTGAATTATTAAAGATTGTGCCATATTATTAATGTCTTACTTAGAGTAGGATGTTAATAAATGCTTATCCATCCAATTATTTTAACTTAACAATTTATGAATAACTCCAATTCTGACCTTAATTTTATCTTTCTAAAATTACTAAACAAAACTAATCTGAGGAGATAATTTTAAAAGACACCAAAGCCTGGTAGCTTTTTTTAGTTCCTGAAACATTAGAAAATGTTTTCATGTAGCAATTGCTTTCATTTCTGTGAACTGAAATGCCTACTTGTTCAATGAAGCAAATAATTTTCTATTGCATCATATGTATATTTAACTAGTGAACTTCTGATGAATTTAATCTTTTTAGATTAAACTTTTAAGGATTATGCAAGTTAAATTGTCTTCAATGTTTGTAAACACCCTTTTAAAAGTTCCTCTGAGTGACTGTTCTTTAGTTCTGTTTGAGACACTCTTTGAGAACAAAGTGCTGCTACATGGGGGTACTCCCTTTAATTTGCCCTTGGCTGCTGTGTGCTATTAGAGATGCAAGATCACTTTCATTTTTAGTTTTGTAGAATTGAAAAGATTTACTATGTGAGGGCCAACTCATGTGACCCTAAGAAACAGATGTAATGTACATAAAGTATTGATTGTTTCTAAATATCATTTACCTAATTTTCTGTAGAAAACCAGAATTTTGAGATAAGTGTCTTCAGTGCTTTAGGTTACTTTTTGTTACTGATTTTTAGAAATATATGTTTGCATTTGTCTGTCTTTCTCTTCTTACATTTGGTACTAAATAGTAATGATTCCCTAATCACTCAAAGCAAATTTTCCATCATGTTACCTAGAGAAATACTTGAACTTGCATCTCAGAAGACCGTGTACTACTCTGGCTTTGTCACTTGTTGTTCTGTAACTGGAGTTAAAGTTCTTTGAATTTCTAATGTCCAGTGTATACTAATGCAAAATAATGGAGTCAGTGCAATTTCTAATATTCTTGAATCTCATTGTATGAATGTGGACTATACCAGTACGTGCATTGGAGATAAATCAATGATAGATATGAATACAGATCACATTTTATTACATATTGTATAACAGACAGTTTCATATGATTAGGCTTTGGAAACATTATTTATCCTTCCTTGTATCAGTTATTCAACTTGTAACCTACCATACTTTTCATGATTGAAACACAAACACATCAAGGGAACAAGTTATTTGAAGTCCAGCGCTCCCTATGGATTTTCATGCTTGTCACTGTGAATTACGTGAATTGTTGACTTCAGTTTAGCCATCTGTGTTATGAGGAATTAATCCCATTAGAACCCTTCTATAATTCTACTAAAATTATATGACATCTTGCAAGTAATATATGAGAAGATTAGAAATGAAAAGGGAAAATATATTTATAGATTCATATTTTCTAGGATTGTAAAAGACATAAATAGATATATCACTCAATCTAACATTATTTCTTATGTTTGAATCTTCTCTGTAAATGGTCTCCCAATATAGGAATACTTCCACTTACAGGAAATCCAAAAACTTCCAATTGGCCAGTTTTAATTATGGTCAGTATTTCTATTATCAGCTCAGTAGGTTCTTGTGTTCTCCATCAGAAGAATCAAATAAAGGTACAACTGCCATGAGAACAAGACTCTTTGGGATTTCTTGATCAAGCAAAAAGGAAGATACTGCATTGATCAAGAAAGTGTCAAATTGGCTCTGAGGACAGAGAAGAAAAATGTTTTCATTTATGTCAAAGGGTGATGGGGTGGAGTAGCATTTAGGAATGTTAATTGGCTTTATGTACATTTTTAAAATGTGTTTTTTGTTTTCTTCCTTCCTGGACAGGCACTTTATCCTTGAAGGAGGCAGTTAGGGGTTGTTTTGTCAGCTATGCATTAGGTGTTACCAAAATACCTGACAAGAACAATGTAGAGGAGGCACAGCTTTTGTGGCTCACAGATTCAGAGGCCTCAGTCTATAGATGGCCAACTCCATTTGCTCTGGGGCCAAGCAGAGGCAGCATAACATGGAAGGAGGGCCCAGAGGAGGAAAGCTGTTCAGCTCATGGTGAAGTCAGAAGGCAGAGAGAAGGAGAGAATGGGAGAGGGCTGGGACTGCAGGAAAGATGAATACCCCCAGTGATCCATTTCCTCCAGCCTCCAGGAATGATGGTCTTATCAGCAAGACTTGTTTCAGAGCCCTTTCTTAATCTGAGCTTAACTCAACACTTCCATTTTTAATGTAATCATAAACAGGTTGTAAGAATATTCTCAAAATCATCAGATTCTAAATACACATATGAAGATTTACCAATCATTGAACTTCTTTGTGCTAAATATTGTACAAAGTATGATTATTTGTTTTTATATTAGAAAGGATGACCTAAAAATATCTAAAAATTTAACAAATGTGTCGAGGTTCTTGATTCTTTGTTAGGATTTTTTATTTTCATCTTATGAACAACATCTGTATTACCAAATCATCCACACTAGTTGTCATTTCTTTCTTATCAGGTTCAGGCATAATATGGTAGAGCAATAATGTTATGGTTTGATTTAGAATATCTCCCAAGGTCTTATGTGTGTCAATATTTAGAGGTAAGGCTTTTAGTAATTGATTGGATCATGAGGACTTTATCAGTGGCTTAATCCATTTGATAGACTAATAATTGGGATCAACTGGTGAGAAAAGGAGGAAATTGGGAAACTATAAGCAGATAGAGCATGGTAAGAGGAAGGAGTCACTGAAGGTGTGCCGTTGGGTATTGTGTCTTATCCATGACCTCTTTTCCTCTTTCCCTGCTTCTGTTGCTGTAATGTTCTGCCTTATCTCAGGCCCAATGCAATGGAGCCAGCTGTCCAGACTGAAACCTCTTGAGCCATGAGCCAAAGTAAACCTTTTGCTCCTTTACATTGTTATTTTCAGATATTTTCTTCACAGTGATGAAAAATTGACTAACACAAATTACATGTACAAAAAAAAAAAAACAAAAAAACAACAACTCCAGATGGGATTTTGTTATACAATGTGACGAACGAGAGAAAGTTATGAGTTTAGACCTGGGGTAAGACCATGAAGGTCATGTATGTGAATGCAACTGTATGTGATTTTCCACACACTGGTGGATATGAAAAAATGCATTTAGCAAGAAAATGGAACATGCTAGTGACCAAGACTCTGTTGTTTGGCTGTAGTAAAGTTTCCATATCCAGATCAGCATCTGCAGATGGCTCTACTCTGTGTGATCTAGTTGGAGCTGTTTAGCATTGTGTGTGTGTGTGTGTGTGTGTGTGTGTGTTTGTATGTGCAAGTGCCCATACTCATGAGTGAAATGGGAGTGATGGCATCTGTTAAGACTTTTTGGGTAGAATTAATTTCAACTCTTCCCATAGGATTCCACTATTTTAATTTTATTCCTCTTTTAATGGAAATGGTAGGTCAGGTTTTAAGGTATTTATTTAATTATTCCTGTTGCATTAACTCCTAGTCTGTAGGTGAGGGGAAAAACTTGAGTGATCTTCTTATAGTTAACTATATGAATTCCAATTATATAATCAGTAAATACTGCCAGATAAGAGCATAGATCTAGAACACGCACTAGATAGTTCTTCAAGATTCCCTTTAAAACATGACTCTCACAAAACCCTGAGCTATAACTGTCCCTTGAAGTCCCAGAAATCAGTATCAACTCTATTCTTGTAGTCAGAGGTTCTCAAAAACTCTGGATATTTCCCTTTATTCATGTATGGTTACCTGAAAATATTGTTTGGGCCCATTTAGAGCAGAGTTCTTGCATGAAGCTGAGCACTGTTTTTTCACTCATTCTTAAGCTCTTGTGATTATGGATAATCAATACTGTCTGTCTTATTCCTAGAAATACTATAATACATTATCCATCTCCATAGATCCAGGCTAGCCAATACCTCCATCATCTCAAACTATTTTCGATGATAATAATCATGTCAATCTTACTTTTATTTGTTAGTATGTCCACGTGACCCGTAAGTTGCCAGTATCCTTGCATACTCATTGCTACCAGGGAACCCAACTCTGTAATACCACATCCTGCCATCAGCCTGGGTCTACCAAGTAATAGACAATGATTAACATTCTCAGGGAAACATATGTCTCCTGCATTGCTATAGTTCATTTTCTTTGCTTTGCTTTGCTTTCTTTTCTTTTTTCCTTAGGAAAAGAATATTTTAGGCTCTCTTGATTATCTCTGAACTCTCCATAAATTAATTTTGCTAGTATAGGAGATTTTAACCTCTGCTTGGTTGAAGTTGGTAGTTTTTCCTGTGTTAAATAATAGCATGCAAAATTATCTGAGTCTTTTAACTCCTTATTTCATAACATCTCTCACACCTCACCTCTATTTCTTTAGTGTAAATTATTGGTTTTATCAAACCTTCAAGAGCTACTCCCCAAGAGTTTGAGAGTACATCCTGGGATTCTTGACATGTTGGTAAATGATATGTCAAGCTAGAGTGTCCCTATATTAGCAATTCTCTCTAGAGTGTCCCTATATTAGCAATTCTCTTATTGACCTTTATATTTCACTTTCTTTAATGGAGTTCCCTCAGGAAGCACTCCTCATCCTGCTCTCCCAGTTTCATTTTATTATGAAATTTTATAATGAACTTGTGAGAGTCTTAGAGTTTCTTTGTTATGTAATTCTTCTATTTCCTTGGTAAAGCCAGAATATTCCCACTCAATTCATACAAAGCTTTGACCCTAGTTATTGATCTGGAATAACTTACTTGAGGCTTTTTTGTATTCCTAAAACAAGGGAGGTTTCTATATTTCGAGTAGGGAAAGTAAATAGTTAAGCAAATAAATACTTCCAGTAATTTATTATTATTATTATTATTATTAATCTAAATTTAACTTTTAAAATTTATGATTGTATTGATACCCTAGGCCTGTCATTTTATTTCTTCAAATGTCAGAAACATTATATGAGACAGGTAATTCTTTCCATGTGTGTTACATAGCAGGGTAGGTGCCTTTTCCCACAGACTTTCACCTGTGTTAAACGGAGATTGAATGGTATCTAAAAATTCTGTATTTTTAAGTTTTTTAAAAGCCAAATTAAGACATGCCCTTTATTAACATAAAAAGCACTCTCTCTAATTACTAATTACTAATATTATAATAAATATATAATTTCAACAGAAATCTCATATTATGAGTTAGGAAGAAATCAGAAAATTTTAAAGTCTGAATTTCTGTATTATATTACTCAGGGTGAAATACAGAAGAAAGTCTGAATTGTTAGAATGGCCACCAGTGTAGTCTTAAGAGGCTAGGGATTGCAGATATGAATGCACTCAAGCAACTAGAAGAGAAATTATGTTATCTTCTAGATGAAACCATCTTCTAAATTTGTCTACTGTGGTCAACTTTCCACTTAAAACCTATGCCTAGCACAGATATCAATGGTGGATCCTAGAGAAGCTTAAATTCATTAACAAAATAATGTGAATTTTCTAATTAATTTCCCCAGTGTGGCCATTAGATAGGTGGAAGTATCAGAACTATGGAGAAAGTTCATTGCAACTTACACACCTTGTGAGCATCATAGTCAAAAGTGGTCCAAGTGGCTTGATAAGATTCAGAAATCAAACAAGAATTAGGCATATCACTGGGATAACTTTAAAACAGGCAAGACTCATAATTCCTTTTCTCTAGATGTTCCAGAAAGAGAAGAATTCTTGAAAGTCTTTCACTTCTTCTATCTAAGGAAATGTGTATTGGGAAAAATGTAATGGTGATGATTATCAAGAGATAGACACTTAGATTAAAATAGTTTTCCTTTAAGTCCTTTATTAGCATATACTAACATACTACTTCTTGGGGTAGAGGTGTTGAACTTTTAAGTCCAGTTATGCTCTTTCATAACACTTTGGACCTCCTAGGCTATATGCTATGACAGTTGTAACAGAAACTATTGGTCCCAGCAAAGATGTCTGAAAATACTCAACTTAGTTTTGTCATTACAACAACAACAAAAAGATAATAGAAAATGATTGGTGCTATATGCCCATTTATACAAATAATATAATATAAAACCTAGTGTTTTAATAAATGTTAATGATGTAAGTGTCTGAGCACTAATCTCAAGAATTTTACTTTGAATTTTCTAATGAAACCTTTATGTGCACATGTCACATTCCCCTGCCTGATTGTATGTCACATCCCTTCCTTTTTCCATTATATTTTGACTTTGGCTGTTCCTCTCCCTTAAGGCAGAAGATCGGCCTGACCTATTTTATTTAATTGCCATTTGGATTTAAGGGAATTTTCCATCTTAAAAGTAGAAATTTTATAACTATGAATATCTCAGTAAAATGTACTTTGAAAATTGAACAATTGAGGGGAAGTAGTTATATAATGAGTTCCATTAAACAAATCCTAATAATAAATACAAGCACAAATAAAGAAAAGGATTTTCATCATTTATTCCTATCTAAAGTTTCAATAAAACTAATTAAAAACCTTTCTCATTTTCACAGTAGGTAATAGTTTCAATCAAGACCATAATAACTCTTTCAAAAATCATTAAAGTAGCACTGTATTTTCTACCAAGTATCAAATTTCAGCTTGATTGTAGCTACAAAAATGTATTATTTTAAAGTAAAAGATTAATTGCTCATCAAATGAGTCATATTTGAGACATCTACACATTGCCTTTTAGATTAAAGTGAATTTAAATATTTATCATAGTATTAAGAAGGACTGTGAGCAGCATTGACAGTATGCAAAATTAGCTGTTTCTTATTTTTGTCACAGGCACATCAGCTGTTAATGCATGTGATAACTTTTTTGCTACTACCAATTCAGTGTTACTGTACATTGAACACAAAAGCAGGTAAACACTGAAAAAAGAAACCGTACAACAACTTGTCCTTGGATTGGATTTTGTTTTAGTATTCATTGCTCTCAAAAGCTTATTGTATGACAAAGTTTTCTTGTTCATTACATGTGAATAGAGGTTCCCAGTGAGTTGTTCTCTTTGTTCTTCAGTTTCTAACCTCAGAAATCTAACCCCTAATGATGGTTTTATAACGATTGCATTGATTTCCAAAGTATGTGGTATAATATTAATAACACTTTTTAGACTATATTTTTATATTCAGCTTAATATATTACACACATAGTGGCTATATTTTCCCCTTTCCTGTTCTTAATGTTGTACTTTAAAGACATTAATTTAGAATGTATTTATTTAGGATGAACTCTATCCAAGATGATATGTAAGGACCTACTCTATAAAATTACAAAATATTACTATGTGACCTATTTTCAAATATTTGAGGACATATATCTATGTTTTGTGATAAAGTGGCAAGTGTACACCAACTGTTTTATATTGATTTTGACTTCTAAATACCCCTATGGATATTTATTTTCATCTTCACTCCTGCTCTTAATAAAAGATTTCTAGTTGTCCCTGTGTATACTCAGGGTTCATGCTAATTAGACATTTAATAAAGTTAATAATTCCTAAACTGGGAATGCGCAAATGGATTTTGATTTATCTTACACTATTTTTTTTTTCCTGAGACAGATCTCACTCAATTGCCCAGGCTAATCGTGAGCTTGAGATTTTCCTGCCTCAGAGTATCTGAAGTTATTGGTGTGTGCCACCATGCTCAGCTATGCTTTTCTTTTTTCTTTGAATTTATACTGTACAATTTTAATTAATTGAAGTATAGATTCAAACAATATGCTGATTTATGTGTATAAGAATATTATAAAAGCACATTATCAATAGTATCCTGACATTTCATTCTCTCTACAGTTGTTTTCAAATACTTGAATAATTTGTGTACTATCCTTAAACTACATCGTTATTATATTTGCTTTAGAAAATCAACTAACTATTGTTTAGAAAAATTACACATGAATATATGTCTCATTTAACCACTTTTACGGAGTTCATTAGTTATACAGAACAGTTTTTGGGTAGGAATGATATTCTACTTAAAGAACTTTTACAATAAAACATTTTCTACAATGAAGATTTGCTAAAAAATAAAAACATTTTATTACTTTTTTTCACATTTTTACTTTTAAGTGTTTTTCCACCATGTGGGGAAATCTGAATTGGATACTTTGTTTCTATTGCAGTTGCTGCTTTTGTTTTTTCAATTGTTTTGTTGTTGTCTTCCCCACCCATTGTTTTTTTAAAGATAGCATTCCAAGGTCTGTTTTCTTGCATATTCTTTAACATGAAGTCTGCTGTGTTTCATATCTTTGCTATTTTGGATGAAATTAGTCTCGCTGCTTCTCCTCTTTCACTTAATGATTACTTCCTATCTTTAATTTGATACCCACCAATTAGACTATGATGTATCTTCAAGTTTTTTCTTCCTTATTTTCTTCTTTTGTCGTGTATGCTCTTTGGGCTTAATGGGTATTTTTTGGATGTGTGATTTGAAATCACATTAATTTTGGATAAATTTCAACCATTATCTTTCCAAATATTTGAGAATTTTTCTCTATCTTATTCACCAGAATTTGTCACATCATTTAAAAATTTATATAACTCCTTGAATCTTTGTTTTATACTTTTTCAAATCACTACTTTTCTTCTTTTATTTTATTTTGATGAATTCTATAGGCACTATCAAGTTTATTTATGAGTATGACTAAATCATTCTTCATTTCTATTACTGTAATTTAAATTTCTAGCATTTTTTATTTAACCTTTTCCTTACGTGTTTTATTTGATTTTTGAAATTACACATCTGTTCATGTGGGTCATCCAAATTTTTCATTAGATCTTGTAACTTATTAAGTATTGTTATTTAAAATTCCCCAGTTGAGGGTTCCAACATCTAGTTCATCTTTTTTTTAACTGCTTTTCATTTTTACAATTGACTTTTTTCTTGTGTTTCTGTATTTTATATATATATATATATATATATATATATATATATATATATATATATATACACACACACACACACACACACACATACATATTATTTGAACACTAAATATTTCAGAGAACACTTGAAGCTGGAATAAATTATGTCTATATTTTCACATATCTATACCTCTCTTGCTGCTACAAGAGTAATGTAAAGGATTGGATTATTCTAGTCTGTAGTAGACCTGTGCTTTGATTTTGCTTTTGTTACAGTTACTATGAGTATAACACTAGTTTCAATACCCTCTAATGTTCTTCTGATTAAAGCATGGGCTTATTTGCTGATGATTTCCAAAAATGTACATATTCCATACACTAATCTAGGATTTTCCATGCATCTTTTCCCCAGAGAAAGTTTTTCTTTATAGTATTGTTCCTCTCCAAGTCATGAATGGTTTTTGCTCTTACTCAGTGAATGCTACCTTTTTGAAGAAAATTCAGAATCAATGAGAAAAGCTCATTTATGAGTCAACAATATAAGGTATAATGAAAGATAAGGATGCTGAGAAAAATAGAAAATATCCTCACCACCCACTACTAGGCTAAAGTAAATTATATATATATATATATATATATATAAATACCTGCAAATGGCCAGCCCTGCAGAATATATATATATATATATATATATATATATATATATATATATATATATATATATATATTTTGTTTGTTTGTTTGTTTGTTTGTTTGTTTTCAATGCATTTACACTGCTCATAGTGATTTGCAAGGCTTATTGCTGTTACACTTCCAATTTTAGGCTTTTGTACTAATTACAGAGATGAGGTTTGTGCTTCCCTTCTTGTGGCTGCTGTTACCTTCTTCTAGGTCCACATCATGAAGGTAGCTTTATCTCACTTTCTCACATTTCAAACTTCTTTTTTGTGTGCCTCATGATATTTCATTATGAGAAATCCAAATGAGGGTACAAAATCTCCACTGTGTTTGTAGCTCTAAAGCTAAGCCACAACCAGTGTTTAGAAATGAGTTTGGAATTGTAACTGAAGCTTTCTTACTCACTTGCATGGCAATATTATTTTCCTTACCATTCATCATTTCTGAACCAGTTGTTGGGGTCTGGGTCTCTTTGTATGTATATACATACATTGTTGTTTCTGTAGAAGTGATACTTTTTCCAGTTTTCTGCTTCTTGGACAGCACATGAAATTCAGATTTGGCAAAAGACGAAATTTGGATTTTTAGAAATAATTATTTATTATTGACATATAGTACTCTTTTTACTCTTGTGTGTTCATTCCTTTAAATAATATATTTTGTACTTCAAAACTACCAAATTGTCAATTGTTCTGAGAGTCCTTTACAGCTTATTCTTTCTCAGTTGTGTGATCCACATAGAAAGATAATCTATTAATGCAAAACATAATTTAGTTTTTGATGTTTCTTTTTCATGTCCAATATCTTTTATCTCATTTATTCCTTCCTTTAGCATCCCATCTCTATCAGTTTTACAGGCAAGTGGATTACAGAAGAAGTCATTTTTTTTCTCCCCAAACCAGAATAATTGTATACACTTTAAATCCTGCTAATGAAGTATGAAGTAGTTTGTGCTGATACTCTAGAATAGAAACATATCGATACTTGAATGGTTTTCTGACAACTGTTAGTATTGATTCTGCCACTGTAGCTTCTCAAATTCCTCTGACATTTTATTCATCACAGCTACTTCTTGGGAGAGTCTTTTCAGTTGATTTTTAGTCTCTCTCTCTCTCTCTCTTTCTCCAGCATATTACTATTGCTCCTAGCAACCCTCCAAGATACCTTATAACTTAAAAATTTACCTTTGTTAAAAAGTATTAATCTGTAGAAGGCAGCAAAGAAATGCAAAAGAAAACAACTAGAACTAGAGGTTAAAAAAAAAAAAACCCAGCTTCACAAACCTAACTTAAAAGTTGACTTAGAATAATAAATGGATGTAAAAAGTTTGCATGTAAATCCATCAATGACTAATATATACAGAAGTGGAAAATAGCTTTTTCAGTAAAGAGTTACAGTAGTGTTTATACCTTAATCATATACATTGTTAACAAGAATCATCCCATATTTATAAATGATTAAGACTGATCAACTAATAATAAACTACTTTAGCAGACATCTAATTTTGAAATATATATATACATACTATTTTTTTTATAAAAATAAGTAAGATATTCTCACATTGGAAATACTGCTCCACATGGCATCTGCAGAATGGCACAGCTTCAGTGTCATGTTTTGGAGTGTTAAAAGAAGATGGATGTTAAAAGCAGATGATGGATATCTGTCCCTCAGATGTTACACATGACAAGGAGAACCAGTGACAAACTGTGATGTAATTACAAAAGTTGTCCACCTTTTTAGACTTACATTTCAGTCATAAGTTGTATATTTTAGTTGATTAATTATGGTAAAATCTGAGTGAGTATATATCAATACATGTACATATATCTACATAATATATACATATAAACAGAGAGACATTTAATAAAAGCTGTAAGGAAAAGTAAAAAAAAAAAAAATGATCAAATTGGGCTGATGATGTTACCCACTGGTAGAACACTTACCTAGCATGTGCAAGGCCCTGTGTTTGATCCTGACCCCTTTCAGAAAAGAAACAACAAATAACCAGATCAAAACAACAACAAAAACCTGATGAAATTTTATGATCTCAGACTAAAAAATTATCTAACAGAATACAAAAATGCTTCAAGTTTTATTTTCAAAGTATTAAATAAATACACACACATATATATACATATAAATGTGTATGGAAATTTTTTTTGCTCTACCTTCAAGATTATTTGCTATTTTCTTTGCCTTTAATATTAACTTGTTAAGTACATCAGATCATTTTTTTATTGTAATCTTTAATTGTGTAATTTATCTTTGCTTTCTTATAATATCTATATCTGTGGGCTGGGATGTAGCTAAATTGGTAGTAAGTGCATTTGTCTAACATGTACAAAGCTTGGTTCTGTCTCTAGCACCAATAATAATAATAATAATAATAATAATAATAATAATAATAATAACAACAACAACAACAACATGTCTATTTAGAATTCTTATCTTTCCCTTAGTTAATAGGATATTATATTAATCTTCCTTTAAGTTAGTAATATAGCTACTCAACATATGTTTGTTATATATATATTTTTTTTAAGAGAGAGAGAATTTTTTAATATTTAAAATATTATTTTTTAATATTTTTCAGTTTTTGGTAGACACAATGTCTTTATTTTTTATTTATGTGGTGCTGAGGATTGAACCCAGTGCCCCATGCATGCCAGGCGAGCGCGTTACTGCTTCAGCCACATCCCCAGCCCTATCTATATTATCTTAAACATATTGATTGGTTTCAGTTTCCCTTTTTCCATTTGAAAATGTTTTCCATTGACCTGTCTTCTCATGGATCAGGTAGTTTTAGACTGAGCATTGGTTGCAACTACTATCTCATTTCAGACAGCTAACAATTTCTTTTTCTGTATTCTACACACGGCTAGTTCAGGGATCAGATAGAGGTTTGATTCACAGAATTTGGAATTCCCTTTTCTACAACTTTGCTTCTCATACACCCCCATGTTTGCAGTAACGACTGACTCTCTATTTTCAGTTCTCTGATATGAAAGGCCACAATGACTTTGTTTCCATTACCTTGTAGACTGTACTGTACTTGACTTCCAAATAACATCCAAACAAAATTGACACCTACCTTGTAGAACTCTTCTGGGCCACCCAAGCCTGTCCAATACTTTCTTGGTGCTATTATTTTGTATAATATGCATTTCTTACAGTGCCTTTACAAAGAATCAAGTTAATCTTATTCAGTCATTACTAGATGTGTATGTCCTGTCTGTAATCTTTTTCTGATTGCATTGGATATCAAACTTCTTTGTGTCTTAATGATTTGCCTATTTAAAGCTATTTAATTCAATTCTCCTCCACTCTCTTTTTGTTAAAATTTAAGTGGTTTAGTTGTTCTCTATTTGAAATAGAAGTATCCTGATTAACAGGAAGGAGTATCACCTAAGAAATTATAAAATCTAACAACATTTAACTTATCAAGTTTGTGACATGGAAGGAGAAAACAAACACTGAAAACAGAATATAAAGGTGGAATTATGAAATTTATAAAATAAGTATATCAGTGATGTTTTGGAAACTGAAAGAGCATTATCAAAAACAGAGTGTGCACTTTGATCATGAAGGAATGCGAGCCCATTATAGCCAACACCCTTATCTTTTCTCCTCACTATTGTGAGAACACTCACCATTACACACGTATTTTACAATATTTGAATACATTTGAAACACCAGAAACCCCAAAAAATATTCCAATAAACTCATAAATAACCACTATTTGTTAAATTCATGTTCATAACAATTGACAAATCATAAAGTACAGGTAGATTATGAAAGATTAAAATAACACTGTGTACAATATAAGCAAGAATGCTAAAGGTATAGAGCAATGACTGTTAAAGAAAAAAATTGATTTAAGTGGTACATAAGTACTCAGTTATCTTGAACAATGAGTAATATAAAATCTACTGTAATCTTATAATTTTTAGGATTTTAGAGGTTTTTGGATTATCATGTTTCAAAATCTTTCTGGAAATAAAATTAGAGAGAGGAATTGGCTGGGTATTGTGGCACATGACTGCAATGCCAGCAGCTCAGGAGGCTGAGACAGGAGGATTGTGAGTTCAAAGCCAGTCTCAGTAAAAGCAAAATGCTAAGCAAATCAGTGCAACCCTGTCTCTAAATACGACTGGGGATGTGGCTCAATGGTCAAGTTCCCCTGAGTTCAACCCTTGGTTACCCACCCTTCAAAAAAAAATTAGTGTAATTAGGGTGAGGACAATGCAGCCAGGTTAAGACTTCATAAATACATAAATGTTTATCAGCAAATTAATATGAAAGTGTTCATTTAAAATAATCTTATGTATGTTTAAAAGTTGATTTCTAAAGGGAAATTTAGGTTTACTATTGTGGTCTTTCAAAAATATATTTTAAAATAACACTGATAAAAAATATTTGTTTAGAAACTTTAAGAAAAAGGTGTTCCTTTTGGTTTACTGATGAGTTTCCTAATAGAAATTGCTTATTATACCAATTAGTTAATTATTTTAATATTTACCTTTTAAATTAAGTTTATTTCTTAAATATTATTCTCACACAGTCTTTGTAACATGTACCTAGACTTGGGTTCCTGGAAAAATCATTGAAAGTGATTATCAATTTTAAGAGTGTATTAATGATGGATTTGTCTCCAGTTGTTCATCACCAGGGGATTTCTGTATCTGGAAAAATGGGAAAGTAATTAAGAACACAGAGTCCTTCAGGGTTTCTGCTATAAGTCTGAGAATTGATGGGGGAAAATACAGATTCTTGCTGAAACTCCTGAAGTATTCAATTAAGTCTATTAGTATTAAAATATGTCAGAAAGATCTTTAAATAATTTTTGTAGGGAAGTGTATTGTATACTATTAGTATGTCCAGAGATAGAAAACAATTTCTAATATTGGTTATTTACACATTCTTTGAAACTTTCTGGCTAGTTCCATGACAACTGCATGCACATGAGTTTGTGAAGTATATAAATGATGTAATATAGTCTAAAAGTTCATATCAATATTGATTTTACATTATTTACAGTATTAGGAGATAATAATAAGCAAATAATTCATTTGACAATTCAAAGAAACTCAAAGTAAAGGGGATAAAAATTGTTCACTTTAAAAATAATACTTTATGTAACAATGCATAATATGATTTATATTTGATATTTATATATTAAAGACATGTATGTGAATTTTCACTACAAACCAACAGTTAAGTGTTCTATGTGTAAATTTTGTGGATCCTAAATTTATATTTTGTGATTACAAATGTATAATTGTGGTGAGATGAATATAAAAGTTAAAAAGACCTTTCAATTTCAATAATGTCTTAATGTGCATTTCAAAGAATTATAAATGTGTTATAACTTGTTTTTACCAAATTTTCAATCAGCTTAACCATGATATTCAAACATAGAAATAAATGTTAATGAAAAATGGGATGAATTCAATCTTATACAAGCTCTTTATGAATATTAAATTTAGCTTCAGAATTAAAAACCTACTAAAATCCACATATTTAAATAGATCCTATTATACAAATATGGTCATATTTAAAGTTTGTGCTCAAAATTCATTATTTTCATAAAATGGATGAGGCATGAAAGGAGGATTGTTTCTTCTCTTTTGTTCACTGCTATGTGGTGTAAAATGGCACATGCAGAATGTTTGAATATTTTTAACATAATCTGTGATGTTCATTTTGTATGTCAATTCAATTGAGACATGGGTGCACAAATTTTGACTCAAACATTATCCTTGGTTTGGCTATGAGGGTGTTTTGGAAGAAGATTAACATTTGAGTTGGTTGACCAATGTAGATTGCCCTTCCTAATGTAAATAGTTGTCATCAAATAACTTGAAAGTTGAGTAGAACAAAAACAAAACAAAATAACAAAATCTTATAGTGTCTTCCCAGTAATACAAAGGCAATTACAACTAATGCCTCAATTCATTTAGAATGTCCATATTTTTCTTACCTTTGTGTTCCAACTATGACATTGGTTTTTCTTGAGAGTGTTGAATGTGCTTATCTTTAAACTGAAGTTATACCTTCTCCTCTTGGGAGTCTACAGTTTGCCAACTGTAGATCTCAGCATCTATAATAGCATGAGCCAATTCATTACAATAAATCTATCATCAATCTATTTACCTGCCTACTTACACACTCACACACACACACACACACACACACACACACACACATACTCTGTCAACTCAGATTATCTGGAAAAAACAAATATACATAAAAGTATATATAAAAAAATCTAATTTTTACAAAAAAAAAAGAACACTTCTATAGAGAGTAGTCAGTTTGACTAGTCAGGAACATAAAAAATATATACATCTTACAGCCTAATATTTTTCTACCCATAGGAAAAAGTATGTATTTGTAAGAACATTTATGTATACTTATTCAAATAAGTTATTGACATTCAAAAATTACTTCTGTTTAAAGTATTAATTCCATTTACTTATTTTTCCTTTTATAATAAATTAATTTTTTAAATTTTTATTTTAAAAAGATTAATACATTTTTCTGTGTGACATTTTTAGCAATGATCTAGTGAAAGTATTTATGAGATTGTTAGAAAGTAATACCTAAATCAACGAGAAAAATACTCTTCCTATTTCTCCAGTTACAATGGAACAATGTCATCTGAATTTCCTGGGCTGTCAACATAGCATAGTGGTAAAGCATTTGCCTAGCATACACAGGCCCTGGGTTTGATATTCTGCACATATTTTTAAAAGTCATGAAATTTCTGCTTTCCCTTTTAAAATAAAATAGTAATAAAATTTTTCTCATCTTCTCATAATTTATATGTTAGGCTTAGTTTTATAGGAATAAAACACAGAATGATAAAACAATATTTACTATTCTTTTACAAATAAGAAAAATAAAACTGAGCTCTTTAGGTATATTTTAGAAGGCATATATCATCAATTGCTAAAAATGATTTTAGAATAGGTCTCAGAAAGAATGGTTTATAAATGATAAATATTCAACAAAATAAATCTCATAAAATGCTAAAATCATTCTACATTTTTATAGAGCTATCAGAAAATTCCCTCTTTGTTTTTAATAAAATCTTGTCCTAAGTAATCTTTAAAATATGAAGATATGTTTGGTCATTTATTTATTTATTTATTTATTAAAAGAGAGAGTGGGAGAGAGAGAATTTTTTAACATTTATTCTTTAGTTTTTGGCAGACACGACATCTTTGTATGTGGTGCTGAGGATCGAACCCGGGCCACACGCATGCCAGGCGAGCGCGCTACCGTTTGAGCCACATCCCCAGCCCTCATTTCTTAATAATCTATCATAAAGAAAATATAACTGTTTATAGAATTCCACCTCGTCACAACAGAGGGAAGCTTAATACTTCAGTCTCACTCTTACTATAATAGACCAAAAATACACAGAACCACATCTGAACCATCATAATATTACTTGAAATGTTTTAATATCAATGTAACACTCCTTATACTATTTTGTTACATATTTAAAACTGTATTAGTGATGAAACTCAATAAAAACATGATCAATACTTTTATATCATGCTACAAAGAGATGTGAATAACAAAAGGGAGCATTTTTTAGTAAATATAGTTTTTGTGAAGATTAAAAGTATATTTCATCATTACTGATACATCACTAACTTCTAATAAATATTTAAAGAATTGGCAGGACTTGTTCTATGTCCTTTCTTACAATGTTGCCTGCATCAGTTGCACCAGACTTTCTTCCTAACCAGCACAGAAGAAGGGCTTTTGTCATGAATACCAATTTCTTCCTAAATGCTGAATTCAGTGCTCAATTTTCATTCCTTAACCTAATTGAACCATCAGCAGGGGACCTACTTAACTTAATTAGGCCTTTAGCAAGAATCAACCGTGCTGGATCAGTTTCTCTTCTTTGTAGTAGTTAGGTTAAATCTCCAAATTCCCTCTCTGGTTAGCCCTATAATAGTCACCTGAAAATTCCCATGTCCTCGTTCTCAGAATTTGGGAACATGTTACATGACATGCAAAGGAAAATTATTTGTAAATGGAGTGAAGTTTGCTAATAAGTGGACATTAAAGTAGGGGTATTATCCTGGGCTAATCACAATAATTCTTCTCATGTGTGTGTTAGTCAGCTTTTCATTACTGCAGCCAAAATACCTGACAAGGAAAAATTAGAGAAGGCAAAGTTTATTTGGGGCTCATGGTTTGAGGGGTTCCATCCATGGCCAGCTAGCTCCATTGCTCTAGGGCCAAGGTGGGGGAACTCCATGGTGAAAGGAGTGGCAGAAGAAAGCAGCTTAGCTGATGGTAGCTTGAAATCTGAGAGAGAGAGAAGAAGGGGCCATGGACAAATATAGTCAAGGCTACATCCTCATGGACCCATTTCCACAGTAGTAGGTCACTGACGGAGGTCCTACCTGCCTACAGTTATCACCCAGCAGTCATTCAATACAATGAATCCATTAATCCACTTACAGCTCTCATAATCCAATCTTTTCACCTCTGAACATTGCTACATTGCCTAACACAGGAGATATTCTGGGGACATTTTAAGATCAATATCATAAAATGTAGAAGAATAAGGTAGATGTGTTGAGATCAGAGCAATAACATGTGGTAAAAACTTTACTGGATTTTACTGCCTTTGAGAATGAAGGGGTTCATGAGTCAACAACAATCCAGGAAGCTTCTAAAAAAAGGAAGATGACAAGAAAGGGATTTTTGTCCTAAAACTTCCAGAAGAATGCAATGTATTAGATACTTTGATTTTAGTCCATGATGCTTATTTTAGAATTCTAAAATCCAGAACTGTAAGAAAATAAAACATTATTTTAGACACTATGTTATAGAAATTTGCTATATATAGCAACAATAGAAGGAAAATATACTCTTCTATTTCAGTGATCACTGTCTGTCATTCTCTGCTTTATTCACCTTTCTTTCCATTACCGTAATAACTGGAATAATCATGGTAAAAAGCAAAAAGGTTCATAATAGCTCAAGGTTTCATAGATTTAAGTCTCAGATGGGTTGGCCTTTTTCTTAGGCTTGTATCAAGGCAGGGCTTCATGGTAAGGATAAGTGGTAAGGCAAAACTATTCCCCTAATGGCTGGAAAGAAAAGAAAGAGTGGTAAGGCCACCAGTATCATGTTCCTAGACACACCCCAAATGACAAAAAGATCTTCCAGTCTAGTGTTGCACCTCTTCAAGTTCCACCATTACCCAGTAGTGGTAAGCTAGAAACCAAGCATTGAATGCATGGGTTTTGAGGGACTCTCCAATCTCCTTTGCTAATCTCTTTTTATTTCGTCTAGTTTGTGCCAGATAAGACTCTTTGGACCACTCCTCGTACTTTAATTCATTCCTTTTATTTTTATCCAGACATAATTTTGTTTATTCTTAGCACTCCAAAGAATAGTTTCACGGATTTAAATTTACCACCCCTTCCAAAATATGTGGAAGTCTTAACTCCTAGTAACTGTGCATGTGACTAAGATCTACATTGTATGGTCTCATCTTCCCTCTGTGGTTCTCAGTTTTTCCCAAGAGAAGAATCCCAGAATGCTGGGATGATAAAAGAAAGGGAGCATCATCACCATCCAATGGGAATGGCAGCAGAGATCTGGTCAAACGTGAAAGTCATAGCCAATATGTGAACCCTTGACAGTCACTGACTCGTTACTACATCTGAAGAAAGTTGTGAGATCTTCATCAATGAGGCTTGAGATTTGAAAATATTCCAGTGAACACTTGAAAACTATGAGCTTTGAAGTCTTTTGTCTTCTGCCCTACAATTTCCTTATTGGATGCAGTGATTTCCTGGACCATTGTGCACTAAACTCCATGTTATCCACTATAGGTTTAAATCCTAATCTATATATCAAATTTCCACTATCCTATGTAAATCCAAGCCTATTCAGAGCACAGTAAGTCTCTCAACTTTATCATGCCTAAGAGCAACTCACATCCTTTGCTGTTTTTTTTTTCCCTGATGCTAAAGCTGGTCTTTCCAAAATATCACAGCTCGTCTATATAAACAAGACATAAATCCTATAAACATCCTTCATCACTGTCTTACTCAAACACTCCATTCCAAACCCACTAGTAAATCCTATTTTAAAATATACCAGAATCAGACCATTTCTCACCAATTTTCACTACCATCATCCTGTATACTTACAACTATCTCATTTCTTATTGTCACAATCTCAATTGTTTTCCCTTCTGCTCTTATATTCCTACAGACTATTCTCAAAAAAAAAGTTAGAAGATTATGGTTTGTTCAAATAATATAGAAAATACAAATAAACATTCACAATATGCTACATATATTTGTACTTAGAACTATGTAGAACTATATTATTTTGTTGGAGTACATTGAAATAATGTTCTTTAATGGCTATGGCTATGTTCTTAATTAGGATTACACTTCTGTTACCTTTTAGTTGAGTAGTTTTAAGCAAGTGATATAATCTCTCTTAAATTCAATTTGTTCTTTTAGAGGATTAAGCTGACTATACTTTCTCATAGAACATTAATACAGGATATAATAAAATGTGTTCTGCAAATAGTGCCAATAATTATCATCTTTAGAAGAATGTCATTCCTTGAATTGCGAAGTTTGTGGTACCCAACCCCACCCTCATGCCACATTTCTTCAAGAAGCATGAAAACAGCATAGATGGAGACACATTTTATTCCCAGAAAGAAATGTCTCTTTTGATTTGGCAGATGGTCCCTGAACAAGTTTGAACAATTATTTGGGATCATTAACTCTGAATTAGTTGAAGGATAAGCAAACTCTGCATGTGAGAAACTAGTCCATTTACCTTACAGAGCAATCAAAGCAGATTTCTTGTGGGAAGGGTAATGGTACTAGCATCCAGAGCTAAAGCAATATACCAAATTCAGAAAGAGAAGACCTTGATTGTCTTCTTTCTTTCCTCTCTCTGTGTTGTCTTTCTATCAATCACTCATCTATCTGTCTATTAATCAATCACCTATCCACCCACATCATTTGGGAGAAAAAAGAAGTAATTTTTCCAAAAATCACTTTTTTAACCTCAAAGATACTGCCATTAAGTATAAAACATTGCCACTTTAAGTTCTTCTAAGCTAATCTCTGATAAATGCATCGTTTTTCTGTCTCTCAGTTCAAAATAAAAAATATATATATTTTCAGGGAAATTAATGAGTGTTGTCTTTCCAAATACTGTCCTAAATATTCACTATAGGCATATGTTGCTATAAAGAAGAGATTGGATATTGTAGGTTCTGGTTATTATCTGGCTATATGGTACCATCACCAGATAAGACTATTCTCTCTCAAGGTTGTCAATTACAGGTGCAGACAGATTACATTACTACCCATTGTATGAAGTAAGAACTCTTTATGTACTTTAGTCCATTTAAGTATGCAAATTTTTCCTCATCTTCAGTAGGTATTTTGGCCTCATTTGGTTGTTCCCTTAACCCACAGGAAATTTGGTGAAACTGTCAACAGCATGTAAGACACTATCTAACTTGGAATGACATTTAGATATTTTACATTCCTGAAATTATTTTTCACATATCTGATTTCAACATGGAAAATTGGCTCAAGTCTCTTCTACTCTCTCCTTCCTAAATTTTGTCTTCCAATTTCATCTATTTAACACACATATCTAAAAATTAATCTTTCATTTGTTGACTATGATAGATATAACATCTACTACATGCATAAGATAATGAAAAGATTATTTTATATCTTCAATAACTGAACTAATTATCTTATTACTATAATTAATGTTTTCTAGTCTAGATGTATTTTGTGGTTTCTTGATTCAAAATAATCATAATAACACAAACCACCAAAATTCTTTCCTGATAACATGTTCATATAGAGAAACATTTCTAAATTCTTGACCTAAACAGACATTAAAATCTCCCAGATAGGGCTGGTGTTATAATCTAGTGGTAGTTTCCCAGCATGGACAGGCCCTAGTTTTGATCCCCAGCATCATACACACACAGAGATTTGTGTGTGTGTGTGCGTGCGTGCGTGTGTGTGTATGTATATATATTTAATATATATTTATATATAAATATATTATAATATACATAATATATGTGACATATTATATATATTAATTTCATTTTAGAAGTTATTTCAATATGTCCTTTTAAAAGTTTTTTCAATGGTGGAAAATTTAATTGATGATTTTATTATCATAAATGTTGTGCATGCTTTTATATTCTTTTTTTCAGATTAAATTTTTAAAAAATTTAATAAAATTTTTGTGATTTTAGAATTAACTTTTTTCCTTTGTTTTTATTTATATATAACAGCAGAATGCATTACAATTTTTATTACACATATAGCACAATTTTTCATATCTCTGATTGTATACAAAGTATATTCACACCAATTTGTGTCTTCATATATATACTTTGGATAATAATGATCATCACATTCCATGCCTTTATATTCTTAAAGATAACTTTGTTAAATACATTCCCAGAATCAAATATGCTGGCAAAAAGTACACATATAAAATTTCAATAGATCATGCCAAATTATTTTCTAAAACATCAATAATCTTCTTTCCATCGAATTGTGCAAGGTATGATCTATTTTCCTAAGTTTTTAATAATGAATATAAACAATTTTAAATATTTTTCCTATATAGTAATGCAGTATAATCTTTCTAATTATAGAAATTATGTTTTACTTTTCTAATATTACATTTTTATATGTTTACTGGCTTTTTATATTTTCTCAAGTTGTTGCTTTTTTCTTGTCCTATTTTATATACTATTTTGTTTATTAATTTTGTATGTTACAGAGAGTAATATCTTTCTTATAATGGATGTTCTAATTATCATCTCCCAGATTGATAAATTGCTATAAATTTATCTAAAAATGTATTTTTTGTCAATTTAGCTGGAATCAGCTCTTATTTAGCTTCCTTATTTTAATCATCATTTAATTAGAGTGACTGTAAGTTTAATTTTTTTAAAAAAAGAGAGAGAGAAGAGAGATGAGAGAGAGAGAGACAGAGAGAATTTTTTAATATTTATTTTTCAGTTTTCAGTGGAAACAACATCTTTATTTTAATTTTATGTGGTGCTGAGCATCAAACCCAGCACCCCGCACATGCCAGGCAAGCGCGTTACCGCTTGAGCCACATCCCCAGCCCCCATAAGTTTAATTTTATAAAAATTATATTCAATTTACAATCAAATTTACCTTGTGTTTATAATACTGAGACTTCTTGCATTTTAGTGTTATTAGATTATTAGATTCTAGCCTTGATACTCTGCGTCCTTTTATTTTTATTTTTTCTCTAATGTCACTGAGAGCATTTCAATATAAATGACTTAAGTCTGTTTCAGAATTCTTTATCTTCTTTAATTTCTGAGGTGTTGATTTGACCACTTTCTGATGTACAAATTTTCATTTCTTATCAAGTATTCACAATTACTAACAATTTATCCATTGATTTGATTTGATTGAAATTTGATGGCTTTTTTTCCCCACAGGTCCTTGAGATTTGGCTTGACTTAAAGCTCCAGCATTCAATGTAATGCTTCAAAGATCATTTCCCGTTAAGCTGGCCTGCCCATGTGGTGTGCTCATCGGCTCATGAACATCTCTTTGCTCCTCTTATCCTAAAAGTTTCTGCAGGCCCTATTGGTCTGTTTGTTTGTTAGACTGTCGTTTTTCCTAACAATTCCCAGCTCTTAAATGCCACAAATTGGGGCTGATGGCTCCAATGTTCTCAATAATGCCTTAGGACATAACTTGTCTTCCAGACTAATCAAATTCAAACACTTTGAAGAGATAGTTCCTGAGGTCAGTATTTTAGATTAATCCAGACCACAGGAGGGCTTTCCCAGCTGTCTCTCTTCTTTTTTCTCTTTGGCATACTAACTAGCTTACAGTTACTCTGTTTCTTAAATAAGTATCAACTAATCCTTTCCTAATGCCTTTCATTACAGTTTCTGCTATTTCCAGAGATTCCTTAAACTTGACTATCTCCAAATTCAGATGCAAATGCATTCAGTTCCTTAAGGAGGGACTGGAGTATTTCATCTTCTAGGGCAAAATTCCTGAGCTACAGTGTTGTTACTGGGGGCATGGACCCAGTGTGCTTCTCTGAATGACACCACCCAGGGCTTTAGTATTGCCTTAGCAATAGGAAGCTGTGGGCAGGTTAAGAAATGTTGGTATCTTGTCCCTCCTAGTAGCAGAGCCTCTGTTCTTACTGGGGCTACAGCCTCCTTATTGGAACCTTCAGGGAGAAAGAGAGCCCTGCTTTCTTGGATGTATTGTCTGGAGTGGAGGTTTAATCTCACAGAGCCGTGAGGAACTCACAGGGCTGCAGTATCCCATGTTCAGATACTATACACTCACACAATTTCTAATGAGTTTTAGTTGATTTTCTTGAATAAATATTTCTTTGATTTATTCCTTTAAAGGCATTTCCTGATACTTTAAAAAGCATAATTTTGACCACTTGTTTTTATTACTATAAAATAAATATAGGATTTAGAGGCTGCTTTTGCAAAAATGCACCAACTGTATGTTTGAGCCTGAAGACATCAAATGAGTATCTGAAAATAGGATAAAGGCTTGGCATCTCTGCTGTAACTTTCCCTCTGTCTCCTTTGCTGCCTTAAACCATGGATCAGATTCCTGAATAACTCTGTACATTGACATGTTAATCTTTTAAGGAATATTCACTGAATCTGATAATTCTCCACCTTCAACACTGAAGACATCAGGACAAGAATAACTGAGATATTTCCAAGAATTGCAGGAATATAATAACAGATTGTCAAACACCAGCTTTTACAACATCTTATTCCAGTCCACCAAAAGGGAGTCTAGAAGTTGCCAGGCATTGCCTAAACCTGAAAGTGCTAACTCTGTCTTGCCTTTCTAACTTGTCCTTTGCTTCATTCTCTCCTGCGGTCACTTTGGATTCCAGGAACAACATTCTGATTGATAGACACCTTGTAAGAGGAAATTCACTTTCTTATCTCTGACCAGACTCTCTATGGCCACCCTGAGATGCTTATCAACCACACTAGAATTTGACCAAGTCGGCTTGACAGTGTATACTTCTTCCCTGCCTACTCCCACTTTTATTTCTTCCCTACATAAAGATAAAAGTCTTGTTGATACCCTAAAGAGAATGCTGAAGGATGCTGTTCCCCCTGTGACCTTCCAGTATGGCTCTACTGAAAGACATTTTTGCATATAAAAACTATCTTTGAGACTTTCCAGAGGGTTTTTAGAAAATCACCAAAGATTAGTACACCTTATAAAGAAAGGTACAAGAAATTGCTTGGCTTATTTGACATATTGTAAATTTTATTAATAATGCTGTCACATCATAAAGATCCTCATTTTCCTTCAATTAAAATTATGTAAACAAATTATTAGTATAAATATTTTAGTAATTATATAAGAATCCTAGAAATTTATAAATGTCTTCACGTTCATGATATATATTTATTTATCAGAAACTTTTTCTGATATTTACTATGTAATGAAAGTATAGTGGTAGCAGTCGTAATCTGTGTTAATTTTTAAAATATCAATTGTTACTATTTAATCTCTTGTTACAATCCAGTATTAACTCAGCTAGTGTTTTATAGTTAGGAATTCATACAAAGGTCAGGCACCAGTAACCAAAAGGAGGCAAATTAAAAGCTGCTGAACAAGGCTTTTTTTTTTTTTTAATATTAATAATACATTTTTTATTTTTTTAAATTTTTTATTGTTGGCTGTTCAAAACATTACATAGTTCTTGATATATCATATTTCACAATTTGATTCAAGTGGGTTATGAGCTCCCATTTTTACCCCATATACAGATTGCAGAATTACATCAGTTACACATCCATTGATTTACATATTGCCATACTAGTGTCTGTTGTGTTCTGCTGCCTTTCCTATCCTCTACTATCCCCCCTCCCCTCCCCTCCCCTCCCCTCTTCTCTCTCTGCCCCCTCTACTGACATTCATTTGTCCCCCTTGTATTATTTTTCCCTTTCCCCTCACTTCCTCTTGTATGTACTTTTGTATAACCCTGAGGGACCTTCCATTTCCATGCAATTTCCCTTCTCTCTCCCTTTCCCTCCCACCTCTCATCCCTGTTTAATGTTAATCTTCTTCTCGTGCTCTTCAATCCTACTCTGTTCTTAGTTACTCTCCTTATATCAAAGAAGACATTTGGCATTTGTTTTTTTAGGGATTGGCTAGCTTCACTTAGCATAATCTGCTCTAGTGCCATCCATTTCCCTGTAAATTCTATGATTTTGTCATTTTTTAATGCAGAGTAATACTCCATTGTGTATAAATGCCACATTTTTTTTATCCATTCATCTATTGAAGGGCATCTAGGTTGGTTCCACAGTCTTGCTATTGTGAATTGTGCTGCTATGAACATCGATGTAGCAGTGTCCCTGTAGCATGCTCTTTTTAGGTCTTTAGGGAATAGACCGAGAAGGGGAATAGCTGGGTCAAATGGTGGCTCCATTCCCAGCTTTCCAAGAAATCTCCATACTGCTTTCCAAATTGGCTGCACCAATTTGCAGTCCCACCAGCAGTGTACAAGTGTACCCTTTTCCCCGCATCCTCGCCAGCACTTGTTGTTGTTTGACTTCATAATGGCTGCCAATCTAACTGGAGTGAGATGGTATCTTAGGGTGGTTTTGATTTGCATTTCTCTGACTGCTAGAGATGGTGAGCATTTTTTCATGTACTTGTTGATTGATTGTATGTCCTCCTCTGAGAAGTGTCTGTTCAGGCCCTTGGCCCATTTGTTGATTGGGTTGTTTGTTCTCTTATTGTCTAATTTTTTGAGTTCTTTGTATACTCTGGATATTAGGGCTCTATCTGAAGTGTGAGGGGTAAAGATTTGTTCCCAGGATGTAGGCTCTCTATTTACCTCTCTTATTGTTTCTTTTGCTGAGAAAAAACTTTTTAGTTTGAGTAAGTCCCATTTGTTGATTCTAGTTATTAACTTTTGTGCTATGGGTGTCCTATTGAGGAATTTGGAGCCCGACCCCACAGTATGTAGATCGTAGCCAACTTTTTCTTCTATCAGACGGCGTGTCTCTGATTTGATATCAAGCTCCTTGACCCATTTTGAATTAACTTTTGTGCATGGCGAGAGAAAGGGATTCAGTTTCATTTTGTTGCATATGGATTTCCAGTTTTCCCAGCACCATTTGTTGAAGATGCTACCCTTCCTCCATTGCATGCTTTTAGCCCCTTTATCAAATATAAGGTAGTTGTAGTTTTGTGGATTGGTTTCTGTGTCCTCTATTCTGTACCATTGGTCCACCTGCCTGTTTTGGTACCAGTACCATGCTGTTTTTGTTACTATTGCTCTGTAGTATAGTTTGAAGTCTGGTATCGCTATACCGCCTGATTCACACTTCCTGCTTAGAGTTGTTTTTGCTATTCTGGGTCGTTTATTTTTCCATATGAATTTCATGATTGCTTTCTCTATTTCTACAAGAAATGCCGTTGGGATTTTGATTGGCATTGCATTAAACCTATAGAGAACTTTTGGTAATATCGCCATTTTGATGATGTTAGTTCTGCCTATCCATGAACAGGGTATATTTTTCCATCTTCTAAGATCTTCTTCTATTTCTCTCTTTAGGGTTCTGTAGTTTTCATTGTATAGGTCTTTCACCTCTTTTGTTAGGTTGATTCCCAAGTATTTTATTTTTTTTTTGAAGATATTGTGAATGGAGTGGTTGTCCTCATTTCCATTTCAGAGGATTTGTCGCTGATATACAGGAATGCCTTTGATTTATGCGTGTTGATTTTATATCCTGCCACTTTGCTGAATTCATTTATTAGCTCTAATAGTTTCTTTGTAGACCCTTTTGGGTCTGCTAGGTATAGAATCATGTCATCTGCAAATAGTGATAATTTATAGGCTGAAGGTGAAAGGTTGGGAAAGATCATATCACTCATATGGACTTCGGAAACAAGCATGAGTGTCCATACTCATATCAAATAAAATAGATTTCAAGCCAAAGTTAATCAAAAGGGATAAAGAGGGACACTACATACTGCTTAAGGGAACCATACACCAACAAGACATAACAATCATAAATATATATGCCCCAAACAATGGTGCAGCTATGTTCATCAAACAAACTCTTCTCAAGTTCAAGAGTCTAATAGACCACCATACAATAATCATGGGAGACTTCAACACACCTCTCTTGCCACTGGACAGATCTTCCAAACAAAAGTTGAATAAGGAAACTATAGAACTCAATAACACAATTAATAACCTAGACTTAATTGACATATATAGAATATACCACCCAACATCAAGCAGTTACACTTTTTTCTCAGCAGCACATGGATCCTTCTCAAAAATAGATCATATATTATGTCACAGGGAAACTCTTAGACAATACAAAGGAGTAGAGATAATACCATGCATCCTATCTGATCATAATGGAATGGAGCTGAAAATCAACAATAAAAGAAGGAAGGAAAAAGAATATATCACTTGGAGAATGAACAATAGTTTACTGAATGATCAATGGGTTATAGAAGACATCAAGGAGGAAATTAAAAAATTCTTAGAGATTAATGAAAACACTGACACAACATATCGGAATCTATGGGACACATTGAAAGCAGTTCTAAGAGGAAAATTCATTGCTTAGAGTTCATTCCTTAAAAAAAGAAAAAACCAACAAATAAATGATCTCATACTTCATCTCAAAATCCTAGAAAAAGAAGAGCAAAACAACAGCAAAAGAAGTAGAAGGCAAGAAATAATTAAAATCAGAGCTGAAATTAATGAAATCGAAACAAAAGAAACAATTGAAAAAACTGACAAAACTAAAAGTTGGTTCTTTGAAAAAATAAACAAAATCGACAGACCCTTAGCCATGCTAGCGAAGAGAAGAAGAGAGAGAACTCAAATTACTAGCATACGGGATGAAAAAGGCAATATCACAACAGACACTTCAGATATACAGAAGATAATCAAAAATTATTTTGAATCCTTATACTCCAATAAATTAGAAGATAGTGAAGGCATTGATAAATTTCTTAAGTCATATGATCTGCCCAGATTGAGTCAGGAGGATATAGACAACCTAAACAGACCAATATCAATTGAGGAAATAGAAGAAACCATCAAAAGACTACCAACTAAGAAAAGCACAGGACCGGATGGGTATACAGCAGAGTTTTACAAAACCTTTAAAGAGGAACTAATACCAATACTTTTCAAGCTACTTCGGGAAATAGAAAAAGAGGGAGAACTTCCAAATTCATTCTACGAGGCCAACATCACCCTGATACCTAAACCAGACAAAGACACTTCAAAGAAAGAAAACTACAGACCAATATCTCTAATGAACCTAGATGCAAAAATCCTCAATAAAATTCTGGCGAATCGGATACAAAAACATATCAAAAAAATTGTGCACCATGATCAAGTAGGATTCATCCCTGGGATGCAAGGCTGGTTCAATATACGGAAATCAATAAATGTTATTCACCACATCAATAGACTTAAAAATAAGAACCATATGATCATCTCGATAGATGCGGAAAAAGCATTCGACAAAGTACAGCATCCCTTTATGTTCAAAACTCTAGAAAAACTAGGGATAACAGGAACATACCTCAATATTGTAAAAGCAATCTATGCTAAGCCTCAGGCTAGCATCATTCTGAATGGAGAAAAACTGAAGGCATTCCCTCTAAAATCTGGAACAAGACAGGGATGCCCTCTCTCACCACTTCTGTTCAACATAGTTCTCGAAACACTGGCCAGAGCAATTAGACAGACGAAAGAAATTAAAGGCATCAAAATAGGAAAAGATGAACAAGGCTTTATTGAGGTTCCCTCCCTGGCAAGACCCTGCAGTCCCACAGAGCAGGTCGAGGAGAGTCGCACCCAGGCTCAGTCAGATTGGAATTTTATTGTACTTAAGGCAGGACGGCAGGGTTTGGGACAGGAAAGGGAAGTTTTTAGGGTCCCTTGTCTTCCTGGGGTTGGTCAAGGGATCTTTCTGAGCTCCATGTCCTTCTAGGATCAGTCATGAGACCCCACTGACTGACAGGTGGTTATCACTGTTCGTCTGTTGGTGCCTGATTTGTTGTTGCCTGGTGCTTTGTTCCCTTAGCCACCTCAAACCAACCTAACACCACCTACTTATGGAGTTTTATTAATATACAGATATTATAGACTTACTTTTGATAGACCTACTTTTGGGTTACTGAGTATATTTAATATAGAGATGTTCTAATTGTATGTTTGTTGTATTCATAATGTATTACATTTTGAGATTATTATATATTTTACACAAAGGGATTTGTTTTCTCTAAATATTCTGTTCATTTAGTTCCAAAAATTATGTGTAATATCCAAACTTCACTGGAAACTGAATTATTGCTATGGTTTGAATATCTGGCCCCCAAAGGGCCATATGTTAAAGTCTTGAGTTAGCTGTTAGTTAGTTGATTTATTTATCAGAAACTTTTTCTAATATTTACTATGTAATAAGAGTATAGTGTTAGCTACAGGGAGACTGAGAAGCTAAAAGAGAAAGAGATCTTTTTGGAGGAAGTTAGCTTACTGAAGGCATGTCCCTGAAGGGATATTGAAACCTCCGCTTTACCCTTTTATGTTTCACTCCTTGAATTCATCAAGCTTTCTCTTTCACACACTCCTTCGGTGATGGACTGACTCTCCATGGGCACAAAAACCACAGGGTCAACTGATCATGGACTAAAACCTATGAAATTATGCATCATAATATATCTTTTCTTTTAAAAATTTGTTTATTTTAGGTATTTTGTTCCAATAACAGAAAAATCACAAATGCAATTAGTAATTGATTTTGTTAGAATATTTTATTGAAATTTTTTTAGATTAATTTTGTTTTGAATATCATAGAAACAATCAAATTGCCTTGCCAGTTGTATTATTTTCATGATAAACTCTCTTCAGAACTCTTTTGTTATATACACATAATTTTTAGTTGATATGTTTGTCTGAAAAACAAATTCAAGATCACTGAATGCCAGTGGCTGGAAAAAAAAATGGTTTTCTCAAATACCAAAGACCCATAAAAGAGGCAATACCAGACAAGGCTTCTGATATACCATTCCAGTGGGCTAAGTCAGGAAATCTAGAACACCGATAAGAAAATGTAGATGAGTTAACGAGGATGATAATTCAATTTTGAGCATAATTTGAATAAATTACATTATACTGAATAAACTAGTAAAGGATAATTATAGTTTGAACACAAGCTGATGGTTTAATGTTCTATTTCCTGTATTTCATATTTTTTTTTCTTTTCATTTAAACTATCAATACCACACAAAATTTGGTAGAGTATGCTTTTGTAAACAGAAATAGAACATTTACATTTTCTTCTTGCCTGGCTGCTCTTACATTTGAAATCTCTTATAAAATATTCTGATCTTGTGGAAACAATCATTTGCATAGTTTCTGTAAGAGTCCATTCTTTTTGTTAACTGGAAATAATGGTAAGGCAAATAAGATTTTCATGGCAATGCCATATTTTAAAGTGGTGCTTATTTAATCTAATGTAACCAGGGACTTCAAGATGGTAAGTTTGACTTAATAAAGTCGATGGTTGAAAACCTCCTTTTTCTTTTTCTGATTTTTCCTTTCTGGATGCTGAGTATTTAATTCAGGATCAAATGCATATATGCAGTCTAGCACTGCATTATACCCCATCCTTCTTGAGAAAACTAGCCTAATGTCTGGCTTATAATGTTTCCAGTCTTTCAGACAAATGTGTAAGGTCGCTTCTTGTCAGACACAGAAATTGTAGGATATTTGGGAACAAAGAGAAGAGAGAATTCACCCAGGTCTATATATGCTGAAAGTAAAATGTACGGCAAGCTCTTTGTTTGGTTTCTTAAACTTAAGACACTTTAAAAAGTTCGATTTGTGATTCCTTACATAAACTTACAGCAATGTAAAATTGAGCAAGCCTAAAAGATAAATTGACATTCTTGTAATACGTAAAAAATAAACATCCCAAATATAATGAGGACAATCTTATTTTACAATCAAGAATAACTGATCTTTGAAATTGTCTTTAATGAAAAGGATGGTGGCCATACAACTTTTGAAAAAAAATGTATATATGTAGAAAATCATAGCACATCCCTTTGGTTTATATGTCTTCTCTTACTGTGGGGGGAATAAAAGAGAGAGAGAGATAATTTGTCACCTCCCCGGAAATTGGACAGGATCCTGTCTCTTTACACAAATTGTCAAACATTAACAAATGTTCAGTTCATCCATTTTCTTTTAGTACCTGCTACAAACTTCCAAATGAATGTTCCCAATTTTTCTTCCTCTTTTGATTCCTGTGGCTGAGAACTAAACCCTGACTGCACAGTGTCTCATTTGGCATCTAAGGAAGCACTGCAAACTGATTCCCAACAATTGGGTGTACAGCTCAAAGGACTAATCCTTCCTACAGATCTGACATGGATGACTTTTTACTGGGTGCTAGTGCCATGTGGGGCTCTTGAAAATATTTTCAATGTCTTTTTTCCACACCTTTCTTAGTGTGACAACCAGGACTGTAGCAAAATTATTAAAACTACTAGTGTCATCACTGGAGAATAGCAAAAACTTGAAGTGGTCTTTCAAAATTGTCTGGCAATGAAGATAGTCCTACCTTCCTTGGGTAGACATTTGGACAGTGGTCAGAAGCATTGTTTGTGTATTGTTACCACAACCCCTCTGATATTTGAGTCTTCACCACAAATATTCAAACCACAGTATGGGAAATACTGTATTGCACTTATCATTGTTCCTCTGGATTTAAGTATAATTTGTTCACTTCCCTCCACTGTGAAGTTTATCAGCTTTAGCTATAGCTATCAGGTACTAAGGTACTAAGACCTTGACTCTGATTTTTATACTAGTATTAAAAATTAGACTATATTATAGTCTATATTTATAACCAGTCAAAATATACCCGAGAATCAATGCAACTTTGATTTTGGTCTATCAATGTGGCTTTGAATTCTTTTACATTGGCTCCTGGATATCCCCTTTCTTGTGTTGAAGCTCATCCATACATTAAAATAGATTTTTTTTATTCAACATTTCTATATAATTGAAGTAGCAAGGTATCAAAACACATGAGTTAAATTCATCATAAGAAATGGAATTATTCTATCTCACGTTGGTAAAGTGATTTATTAAACATTATTATGTGTCTGCTAAAATAACACAATTGAGCTCTCTCTCTGCCTTGGAATACAAGAAAATTTATTGTCTGCATTGTACTGTTAAGTGAAAATAGTCAGTGAAACAATAATATTTATGATATGACTACTTTTGTTAAAACATTTTAATACATAAATAATAAATCATGGATGGTTTCATATGAAACTATTAATGATAGTTAGCTTTAGGAAGTAGGATTAGCATAGGATTAAGAGCTCTTTTTTCAGAAAGCCTTGACTGATGGCTTTGTATAGTGTTTAAATTTGCTTTTCTTATTTATTTTTCTTTTCACTTACAAACAATGAATCAATAAGCAATTGTGTGAGCACTGCTGAAAGATAAATTTATAGACAATACTGCTGAAAGCATGAATTTAAAAAGTATTTCATTAAAGTTTATCTTTAACATGCACTTTCTAGAGGGCTTTAAAAACATTGCTAAATTATTTAATTGCATTAAATATTCACAAATTTTGTGGTATTAAAACAATATTATTTTTTTCTGTGTTTTTATTTCAGAGCAACAAAATTAAGTGACTGAAGACCCTTAAAGAGATCATTATGTCTTCATCAACTAATAAGATGCAAGGAAGACAAATTTACATCAGATAGGACAAGCATTTTTGTTTTGTCTTTACTTTTGATGCTGGTTTTGTTTTACATCTAATTCAGAAAAAAAAATGTTTGGAATACAACGTTCAGATTCATTGTTTGTGAAACATTCCTTTTCCTTGGAAAAGTTCATAGCAAATAAAGGTATATACAATAATATAAGATCATAACTTGTGAATGGGCCACTGGTCTTCATTGATTAAATCACATCTCACAGAATGAGTACTTCTGAGGATATGAGACATGTAGACACAGGGGTCTTACTTGACTTTCTTTTCCATAATTGAGAAAAAATGCTCATCAGTGACACTAAAGTTTAATATGTACATTCACACTTCTGCTGTGGGTTTTACTTGATAATCCTCACATAGTTTAACACCTCGAAATCACGCCTCATTTTTTTTCTAGGTATTAGTACTGTGGGTGTACACAAGGTGATATCTGAATTGAAGTTTCAGGGACAAGTCAAATATTGTCACAGGAACTCAAAGCACCTTTCATGGACAAAAATAAATTGGGCAGATGGAGATCTTGTGGAATATTCAAGAATAAGAAGATATACACAAATCCCTGAAGACAGGGACACTGGGTTTAGTTTGAGTTTCCAGGTGATAAGGATCATAGGCAAATAGGTCTGATATGACATGTTTAGTATTTTTGTACTTCATCTGAATAGCACTAGTTCTCAAAAATCCGGTATCAAAAATGAATAGTGGGTATTTTCAATATTTGTAATTAATTGACTTAGGACAAGAGCTAGAAATATACTTTATCAAGTAAACCTTGCTATTTTTAAAAAATATATATGTAATATGTATTCATTTATACATTAAACTCAGCTTTAATCCATAGTAACAGTTGCAGTATATAGTTTTTCAAACATAAATGAAATGTTTAATTTTAAGTAAATACACCATATGATATTTAGAGATACTAACTAGGAAAGTAAAACATAAAATAATAATTTTCTAACACTCAATATACTTAATAGAAGGTAAAGATAAGAATAAAAACTGAAGTTATTGTTCTAAATAATTTAAGACATTTTCATACCTCTTATTACTATTTTTTAGTTCAATTTAATAATGATCTATATTTGCAGAACACAGATGGAAATTCTGATGTCACTTCATTAGAGTTATGTCACATTGCCCAAATTTTGTGAATATATTGGGCTTTTTGTAAATCATCCACGTGTTTTTTTTTCCTAACATTTATTTAAAGTCAATTAAAGGCAATTTTAGAAACTGTTAACCTCAATAATGTATATAATTAACAATATGATTTAGATGTATACAATGAGGCAAAATGTATACTTAATGATCATTAAATAAGCATGTGTTAATTTCATCTGCATTTTAGAAGAGCTAGAAATCAATACTCTAAAATGTCTAAGAGGTTGTACAGTCAACAGTTCGCCTCACCATGCTCGGGTAAAAAATCATTATTCTTATCACATAACACAGGTGAAGAATCTTACAGGTTTAATGCCTCAGCTAATGATATACAGAAAGACAGTTACAGCAGGGGTCAACAATCAGAATTTATTTGGAGATGTCACTTTCAAACTGCTGTTTCACATTGACCTCTGAAAGAAAATCAATTATATAGAGCTTACTGGCTTAGAGAATGTCAATGCATTGCAGTTTAATTCATCATTAAACCTGTACTGTCTATTTTACTAGCCAGTTGTTTACTGTGAATAGTAATGCAGAATAAAAACTACATCTGGAGAACAAGGAAAGGTTTATTTATTGGAATATCCACTCAACAGTAGCAATGTGCCTGCTGAAGTGCTTTCCCATCATACCAAATGCATTTTTTTAAAGATTTGAATTTATTGAATAACACTGAAGTTGAAAGTAGAAGAGATAATCATTCCTTGGCACTAAATGTAGAGTACTATTGTTATAACTTCTAGGGATTGCATTCAAATACTCAGGGAAATGAACTGTCTCAATAAAGAATCATGGATCCAAAGGACAGCTGGAGTGCCAGAAATAGGTAACGCAATTTTCTAATTCCATGGAATTTACTGACAGAAGAAGGTTGTGTGTGTGTGCGTGTATGTGTGTGTGTGTGTAAGAAATAATGTAATATATATTAAGTTATACATTAAACTTTAACTATAACAGATTATATTATAATATCAGAATTATATATAACACTACATGTATTATATAATAATAAATATATATATAATATTTATGTGTAAAATATTATATATAATATGTATATATATATATTATTTTTATATATATCCCCTGAGTAGGTATTCAGAAATTTATTTTTCACTTCAAAAATTGATTGTTTTAAGATCACTTCATTATGGTTGGAACTGAAGAAAACAAAAACTCAGGAATGGCTGAAGCTTTCTACTACTGAGTCTTCGATTGTGTGGAGAAGCAAGAATCAATCAAAAAGTGATTCTCTAATCACTTCATCATTATGTACAGTGATTGAGTTACAAGGACATACAAAATGAGAGAAAAACAATGGACTCTATAGAAATGTATTCTTAGCCTAACAGACAAGATGGTAATGTTGCTGTTGATGAAGCCAGAGCCATTTTGCAGGACAACCTTGAAATAGCTTCCGCACATTGATGTTTCCTGCTTAAATTAACTTTTTGAAAACACCAAGAACTGCTTAAAATCTACTATGATGTGAATGCTGTGCCCTTTCTCCAAATTCATGTGTTGAAGCTGAATCCCCAACGTGATAATATTTAGAGACGGGGCCTTTGGGAAATGATTGATTCTTAGAAGCAGAGCCCTTATGAATGGGTTGGGTGTCCCTATGCAAAAGACTCATGTTCATATATGAATACCTGACCAGGGAAACGCCTTACCATATACAACTATGAGAATGGGATCCTAATTCCAATAAGTCATATTCTCTGTATATATAATATGTCAAATGCACTTTACTGTCACGTATATCTAAAATGAACAAATTTTAAAAATAAAACAATAAAAGGAGATCCAAGTAAAGAAGCTCTTTGGCACCTTTCACATGAGGACATAGCTAGAAGTTATCTCTCTGAGAAAGGGGGCACTCAACAGACACTCATCGCTTCCCACTCATCTTGGGTTCCCAGCCTCCAGAACTGTGATAAATAAAAGTTTGCTGTTTACAAGCCACCTAGTTTGAAGTATTATTGCTACACAAACAAAAAGGCAAGAGATAATTGAAAGTTTTACTTATTATCAACAAAATACAAATTTCAGATAATATGAAATAAGCCTACTCTCAAAAAATAAATGTATACCTTACTTTCATCTAAAGCTTGCCTAGATTTCCCTTAAGAGCCACAGATGAATACCAAGTATATGAATAGAGATTGGGTCAACACTACTTAACATCATTAACATTTATAAATTTTGATAAAATTTAAAAATGTGGAATATGAATATATTTTTATGATTGAAGACGTGGGAGGGTTGTGTTGTCATCTAAAATACTCTGTGGTTTAGCAAAAATAAGACACAATAGAAGCTAATTTATATAACCTGATCTCCAGGAATATGTGTAAATATATCACATAACTGGTACAAGAAGAAAATGTTATCCTAGAACCTAGAAGTTATACCTAAATGAGGTGGCACAAAAAGAATAACATTCTTCCTATTTTAGACAAAAATATGGATTATTGAATAATAAATTTCTGAAGCAACCCTCTTCCCCTTCATATGTGATGTGATAAAAAGCAGCAAACCATGCTCCTAAAACTCTTTTAAGAATCATGGTTTTAGGAGCTAATAATAATTGGTTTTAGGTTTCTGAGGCCACCAGATTCCAAGTGTTCTTTTGTATGAAACAAAGGAACCATTGGAGAGTTAGCTTCACTCCAGCCAGTGTTATTGTTGATCAGAAGAGGCTCTTTAACAGATTATATTAGAGACTGAATGAACAATAAACATGAACTATGATGACTCTTGATCAAATGAGTCCACATGGGACACTAAAAACAAATTTTAGAATTTTTGAAGTCAAGATTCTCATTTAGTCAAAAACTGACTTTAAAAGTATCCAGAAAATGTATCCAGAAAATTTAAAACAATGGAAGAGGGATGTATCAATACACTGGCTTTGGATATAAAGGACCTGATATTATCTTAGATCACATTGTGGATAGCACAACCACATGTTCTGAAAAAATAGAACTGAGCTTCCAACCTAGGTCTTCCAGTTTTTCTATTGCTTTACAGCAATTTCTTACTGCTAAATCTTTCATGAGTTTTATTCTGGAAGTATGAATACATATTCCCTAGAGCACTCAAGGAATCTGATTCTAAACAAATTAATCCAGCTGGTAATGTTGCTTTTATCCAGTAGATTCCCTCTGACATATATTAAATGATAGCTGAGGAAAGTAATTTCTTTATTTATTTGCTTAATTATGTTTCTTGGATGCATTGAGTTGTTTATTTATATATTTGCTATTTTTCATATATTCATTCATTCAGCAAATACTTATTTAGCATGTTGTATTTTCCAGGTATTATCCTAGACACATGGGATAAAGCAGTAATTAATAAACCAAAAAAATTAGAACAATCTCAGCCCTCATAGGCCATATTTTCTAGTCAGTTCCACAGCTCCATCTCTGCGGCACTGAATATATTTGCTATGCAGAAAGGCTTTAGTATTTTTTACAATTCTTTGTTCCTATTTGTGCATTTTTGACCTGGGGCTGAATTTTCTCATTAGTAACCTGACCCTAAGGAAAGACTTCAGGCTAGGGTAAGTGGGACACAGTGGACTGTCACCTGCCTTCCCACAGACTAAATGGTATAATTTATGTATGTTTTCTAATTATTCTGATCATCTTTGATGTCCTGAAATACATGGACATGTGGTATTAGCCCTTTTATATTTAAATAACATTAGTACATACATAAAATTATATCAGGGAAGCCAACTACATTGCCTTCTAAGACAAGTATAGTGAAACTTCATATTTTATTTGATTTTTAAATACCTTATCATTTCTTGAATATGTTAGCTGGAAAGACACAATATATTAAAGTGTGCATGAAGACTTGCAAAATCCCATTGGAAAGTGAGATAATTAAAACTTTACTGTACACCTGAGCAACTTTTAGTTGCCAAAATTAAGTTGTTGGTTATATAACTTTAAAAAATGGGGTACCTTTAGGTTACATCATTACTTAATATTAGACAGTGTACTAAATGCTTTAGCTGCATTAAACATTTTAGCTGTTAAATTAAGCCATGAGTATATATACAACTCTCTCTCTCTCTCTCTCTCTCTCTCTCCACACACACACACACACACACACACACACACACACACACACATTTCTGAATTCTTAGTTTCTAGAACTAGTTATTTGAGAAATATGTATCTGAAAATAATTTATATTTTATCATGTTAGAAAATAAGTGCATTAAAAAACTTTTAAAAACTCATTGGGTAGAAATATGTACACAAAATTTAGTTATTTTACTCTTTTTGTCAATCATCAGGTAATAGATTAAAACAGATAATGGCCTCATTAAACATTTAAATATTTTATTCCCTTAACAAGTTACTGATAAAGTAAAAATTTCCATTAAACTTTAGAACAGAAATGTCTTCATTCCTGGATTGGTCAGCACTATAACTATGACAATCAAATCACAGACTCCAGTCACTAATTCATTTCAAAATTACAGGAATGCTTTCCTAACATGACACACTAGAGTTGGCTTTAAAAGTATTTCTTTTTTAAGTTCAGGAATTATTATTCTGGAAAAAAAAAAGAAAAAGAAAGGAAAAAAAACTCTTTTGGTGGGCTGGGGTTGTAGCTCAGTTGGTAGAGTGCTTACCTTGCATGCACAAGGCCCTGGGTTCAATCCCCAGCACCAAAGAAAAAAAAAAAAAAAAACCCAACTCTTTTGTATCCAATTCCAAGAATAAATGGATTTTCTTCCATAGCTTTGAAACACTTGGCCTTATGTAAAATCTATGAACACTAAGTATATTTTACATTGTGAATTAACTTTGTATATGGCTCAACATGTATATAGCTCAAAGTTCTTTTTTGTTATTCTGAATATGAATGTATAATCACTGTTTGCTAAACAGCTATCTTTTCTTAGAAGCTTTGTCAAAATTTTAGTTTTCCTCATATGTGTGGGTCTATTTTTTGATATTATTCCATCCACTGATTCATTAATTTTTCTAGCTTTAAAATAAATTTGAAGTGAGGTACTGGTAATGTATCAACCATGTTCTTTTAAAACTTGTTTTGTCTTACTATATCCTGTATGCATTTTTTGGAATCTAAGAATTAGTTTATCAACTATTTGTCAACCAAAAATTCTGTTGGAATTGTACACAAGAGTCCATTATATTTCTACATCAAAATGGAACTTTCATACAATTTTTGATCCACAAACAAGATACATCACTTCAGTTAACCAGGTCTTATTTATTTTCTCCCATCAATGGTTTATAATCTTCTGTAGATATCTTTGCATATATTTTGTTAGATTTTTCTCTACTTCATAATTCTAATGTTAAATAGTACTATTTTCTAATTTAAATAATTTATTCAATGTAATAGAGTTAACATTTCTATGTTGATGTACTCTAGAAACCAGCAAAATTCAGTTATTTGTTCAAGTAGACTTCTTTTTTTTTCTTTGTAAATTGAACTAAAATTTTTGTATCTACTTCTTACTTCCTCACCCTAATATGACTAATTTATTAATTAATTTATATATTTAGCTATTTTAATTTATCACATCCTCTAGAACTTGCAATACAACATTGAATAAAAGTGATGACCTTGACAATCACCCATTATTTTATCATTAAATATACTGGTAAATGTAGGTTATTTTAAAGTTGATTACTATATCAGGTAGTCTTTACTATTTCTAGTTGTGAGTTAATATGACAAATAAGTGATGGATTTTGCCAAGTATTTCTGCATTCTATGAGATAATCATTCAACTTTTTTGGTACTTTTTAAAAATGTTTTTAAATCTATTACTTTACACAGATTGATTTTTGCATACAAAATAAATTCATATTCATGCAATACATTCTAGTAAGACATAATATATTATTTTTTATAATTCTAATAATGTATTTACTTAATATTTAACTTTTGATTATGATATTTGCAACAATATGCTGATGATTAAGAGGCTTTTGGGTGTGTCAATGAGGATGTATCTAGGAATGATTGGCATGTGGGATAGCAAACTGAAGTGGAGACACTTTCTAAGCTTGGGTGGCACCATGATGGCTTGGATGAAATAAAAGTTGGAAGAATAAGGAAGCAGCAGAATATACAAGCTAGTTCTTCTTGAACAGGTTCTTGATTGCTACTGCAATCATCTAAGGATATCAGACTCTCACTTCTACACTCTTCCAAAGTGGAATCTGCCAGTGATTCTCCAGAAGACTTTGGTTTTAGACTAGGGTAGCACTTTTGATCTCTCTTGTTCTAGGGCTTCAGCCTATTGGATTGCACAGCTCCTGTTTCTTCCAGATCTCCAGGCTGCAGACAGTCACTGTGGAATATCCAGCTTCTGATTATGTAAGCCAACCTAATAAATTCCTTTTATATAATTATGCTCCTTTTGAATCTGTTCCTCTAAAGAAACTTGACTAATATAATTCTGTATAATAACCCCTCAAAATACATGCTCTGCAAATATTCTCTTAATCTGTGTATTGCTTTTTACTCTGTTAATTCAATCCTTTCATTAACTGAATATTTTGATAGAATCAAATTTATGTTAGTAAGTTTTATCAGTGGGTATTCTTCACTTTGCATAGTTATCATGTTTTGGGAATATAATTTTTGTAACATTTTTAAATTACTTTTAGTGTGTATTTAAAGTTAAGGTAATAGGCAATTTGCATCTTCTTTTCTTTTTCTCTATATATCAGGTAGAAATTCATCAATTTTACCATTTTTCACCAGCAACAAGTTGGGAATTCATTAATTTTCTTTATTGATTTCTTTGTTTCTATTTCATCAATTACTTTTCTGATCCTTGACATTTTCCTTTCCTTAGTTATTATTCATTATATCTAATGGTGAAACTAAGTTTATTGAGATCATTTTTACTTTTAAGCAATGCTTTGTGTTATGAATATACCTTTAAGTACTGAGTTACAGATATCTCATGGATTTTTGATGTTTTCATTTTTATTAATTCAAAATGTTTTCTAATTGTATTTTTAACTTCTTGACCCAGGGTTTATTTTGAGGTATTTTATTCATATATTAAAGAACTTTTCTAGCTAAGTGTGGTAACACATGCATGTAATCCCAGCCGCTTACTGCTAAGAAGTCAGAGGCAGGAGGATTATAAATTCAAGACCAGGCTTGGTAACTTAATGAGACCCTGACTCAAAAAAAAAAAAGAGTGTATTCTGATGTAGCTTAGTGGAAAAGTACCCTTGGGTTCAGAATCTAGTACAAAAAATTTTTTTTGGTATTTTTGCTGGTTGATAATAAATTCCAATATGATCAAATGTTCAAATCTACTTAAGAGTGTTAACAGTTGTACTATATATATATATATATATATATATATATATAATAATTGATATTGATATATATATATAAATTAGGTGGGGAAAATTTAGTGTGTCATTCAAGGTTTCTATGTCCTTGTAGATTTTTTTTTGTATTTTTTTTTAGAGAGAGAGAATTTTTGATATTTATTTTTTAGCTTTTGGTAGACATAATGTCTTTTTTTGTATGTGGTGCTGAGGATCAAACCCGGGCAGCACGCATGCCAGGCGAGCGTGCTACCACTTGAGCCACATCCCCAGCCCTTGTATTTTTTTTTTTAACCAAGAGTAGGATATTCAAATTGTTGACTATAATGTGGGTCCATATCATTTCATCAGTTAATTTCATATAATTAAAGCTCTATTATTATGTACATACATTTTTCAGCTTGCTCTCTGCTCTTAATATACTAACCCCATTTATAAATAGATGGTATGTTTTCACCCCATCAGGAAATATATATGTTTTCTAATTAGAATGCTCGTACCTTTTTAATGTGATTTGATTATTTATATATTTAATTTAAAATTTACCACTTCACTGGCTACTATTGTGGTTATTCTACTTGGTCTGTTATTCTTTGTTTAGTTTTCCATTTTTTCCTGTTTATTGTTTTATTAATTAAAACTTTTATGATTGTATTTCAACTACATTATTAGATCATTATCTGAAAATAAATTTTATGTATTTTGTTGATTGCCCTAGAGTTGAGAAAGACATACTAATTAAAGTTTATGTACTGATTGTATTATAGCATTTCCCATGTAGTGAAAAAATGCCAAGTATTTATTTTTAAAAATTAGATTTACTGAAATTATATTTTCCTTTAGATTTTAGATTTTGCTACAAAATTTAGGATAAGGAAAAACTGCCCCCTGAAATATATTTTTCTTCTTAAACTAAGGCCTAAGACTCTTAACACTCACTTTTCAAAAGCTACTTACAGGTTATTTTTCAAGGAAGCAACCTGTTTCCATGGGAATGGAATGAAGTATCTTCAGCAAGAGGTTTCAAAAGTGTGTTATATTTCAATGACTAAAATTTAGCACTCCTCTAATAACATAACCTAATTACTAAGTGTCAAATTCAGCAATGATTTCTTAAACATACTCCTAGAGTGACTGGCATGATTCTCTAAAGGATGCTAAATAGAAATGAATATTACAGACCATTTTTTTTAAATTGTTACAGTGTAAATTGTGCATCTTTAACTCTGAACAAAACCACCATGTTATAGAATTCACAACTTCTATGGTTTAAATAAAATATTTTTAATACAGTATCACTGTTCAGGAGCGAGTATGAAGCAATTGAATTCTCTGCGGGAGCTTAGAAATTCAAGGTGTGTTATTTGTCATCACAATATTAGCTTTCAGGTTTAGGAGCCAAATCCTCTAATTTACCAAAATGTATACTTATGATCTCCTGATGTGATCAAATTATCATAGAAGGAGTAAATCTGGACTACATCCACATTCACTTGATACTGTATCAATGCCTCAGGCACAGAATTACCCCCCCCCCCAAAAAAAAAAACACTTTATTTACTAATATGGTGTAACTTTAGTACATGCTTTATTTATTCTTTGATGAAAATATTTGGGGAAAAAAACTTTATATGATTTAAAAAGCAGATTACATTCATAGGGACAAAATGAAGGAAAAAGATTCATTAGTTAACTAGGTGTCAGTCGTAATAACTTATTCAAGCCATTTGGGCTGTATTATTTTGTTATTTAATGTGGTTTTTACTTCTATTTTGATTGAAAACTTTTCTTAGGGGGGGCATAAGCTATGTAAATAAATACACATAACCTTAAAAATACTTACTCAGAGATAACTTACCTCCTTCTGTCTTCCTTTGAGATGAATGTCCTCTGTTTATGTTTCTTCTGTTTTTGACTTATTTACAGTGTCTCTTAATTCAGGGCTCAATTCCCATCACTGAATATTAGAACATAAAGCAAAGAAGTTTGTCTATACTCCAGGATGGAAGATAAAATAAACTCAAAAGATTTTTCTATATGAAATGATTGAAGCAAACGGATGAATACTGAAAAGAGCCAACATTGGTTGGGGGGAAACCTGTATTCAAGTCAAAAGTAATTTCTACTGTAAAGTGCTTTCTAAATCCCCCAAGAATACTGGATTCCATGAGTTCTTTCAAAACATCCCTTAATAATATTTACTGCATTGTAAGACATTTAAACAAATTTCTTTCTAGTTGTATCACTATTTATCTAGTTTTGTATATATACTATAAAAAACTTAGGCATGGTATATAATTTAAATGAAAAAAATTAAAAAATTTAAGCTATTTCTTCTGTCTTTATCTGCTTACCACATAATTTTTTTAACCTGTGACAATTATGCTGCTGTTTATATATTCTATCATAGCTACTTTATATATTTCTGATAGCTATGTATCTACATTCTTATCATGCTAAACTGGCATTTAAATGATCATTACTTTGGGTTTGTTTTATTTACCTGGAAATTATTTTATAGAATAAAATGACAAGATTTCTCATATATATATATATATATATATATATATATATATATATATATATATATATACCTGTATTCAAGTAAAAGTAATTTTTACTGTAAAGTGCTTTCTAACTATATATATATTTCTAACTATATATATATATATGCATATATATATATATATATATATATATATATATATACACACACATATACATATATCTCCTGATTTATTTTGTACCAAGGATTCAACTCAGGGGCACTTGATCCTGAGCCACATCCCCAGCCCTATTTTGTATTTTATTTAGAGACAGGGTCTCACTGAGTTGCTTAGCACCTCGTATTTACTGAGGCTGGCTTTGAACTCCTGATTCCCCTGCTTCAGCCCCCAGGCTTCTGGGATTACAGGAGTAAGCCACCACACCCAAGTAAAATTTCATTCTAAATAAATTACTTTCTTTGTTTTACTGATAAAGGGTTAGCATTTTCTTTCATTCTTTTATTTACTATCCTCATTCCTCAGTATCCATCAAAAATTGAGTTCAGGACCACACAGAGACTCACATCTGCAAGTGCTCAAGTCCCATATATAATTTGGCATAGAATTTGTATATAACCAGCATGCATGTTCATGTATACTTTCTCTAGACTTTTTATAATGCCTAATACAATGTAAATGCTATGTGAGGAGTTGATAAGCTGTATTGTTTAGGGAATAAAGACAAGAAAAACAATCAACATATTCTGAACAAACTCAAATTCATCTTTTTAGTATTTTTCGTAGTGATTGGTTAAATCCACCAATGCAAAACCCATGAATATGGAAGGCCATCTGTAATGGAATCAATACACAAATAGAGCACATTTACAATATTCTGTGAAACCACTGTAGCATATTGTGTTTTGCATAAATAGCAGCATTTTTGTTCTTCATGAATTTTGCCACACCCTATCAAGAAGTGGATTTTACTTTCCTTTTTAATGCAATTGGATGTTACATCATGAATATTTCAAATAATAGAATTTATTATTATTATTATTATTATTATTATTATTATTATTATTATTATTAGGTACCAGGGATTACCCAAGGGCAATCAACCACTGAGCCACGTCCCCAGCCCATTTTCATATTGAGATAGGGTCTCAGTTGCTTAGAGCCTCACTAAGTTGTGAGGCTGTCTTTGAACTCAGGATCCTACTGCTTCAGCCTCCAGAGCCACTGGGATTAGAGGTGTGTGCGCCACTGCGTCTGACCAAATAATAGAATTCAATTGAAGTAATGCAGTGTAATTTCTCATACTGAGTCATAAAAGTGATGCAACATTATACTGGCTAAGTCTTTCAGGACACTTGTTCATGGAATAGAGCCACCCTATTTCTCTAAGTTCATTGAGAAGATGATCTTCTCAATACACAGCTTCTAGCCTGTATCAGCTCAAAGACACCATCAATTACCGAAGATATTAGACAATGTTTAGATGGTTCTAATGCTACACTATGAGTCACCCTAGCTGAATCCAGGTGGAGTAGAGATGAGATACACTGCACCTTGACCAGATTGAAGAGCCATAAGTAAGATAAAAAATATCATTGTTTTAAATCACTAAATTTCAAAATATGCTTTAACATAGCAATAATAAAGGGAATAGGCATGATGAAATAACCACTACTTGACTGGGCCTCCCTGTAAAATTAGACAAAATATAGGCCAGGGGAAAAAGAAACAATACCATTTAGCATTGAACTAGAATTCCTAATCAATGTAATAAGACAAGAAAGTGAATTTTAAAATGTGTAAAATTTGTCTTCAGTATAATTACATTATTATGTAAACAGAATATCCTATATGACCTTCAAAAGGTTACTTATATAACTGAATTTTTAAAGAAAAATAACTCAAATGACATAAAAAAATAATGAATTCCTTAAGGGTAAACCCAATAAAATGTGCACAATACCTCTTCATTGATAAATATAAAACATTGCAGGTAGCAATTAAAAGATTAAATAAGAGAAAAACTACATCACAATCAAGTATTTTACATATTAACATTTTTAAGAGGACAATTTGTGCTAGACTCTTGTAAGAAAATCTTATCAAAATTTCAGAGAACAATTTTGGAGAAATTGAAAAGCTGAATCTAAAATTAGTATGAAAATACAAAGACTGATAAAAGTAAAACAACTTGAAATGATACACCAAATTTGGGATTGCTACCATACCTGCTTTCATGATTAGCTATAAAGGTATAGTATGAGGCTAAAATTAACCCCTCCATACATGTCAGGTCTCAAGTATCTCAGAAAAATGTGAGTATCTCATTTTGAAAATAATTTTGACACATGATTAAAATAAGGATTTTACAATGAAGTGGTTGTTCCTTTATATGCATAGGCCCTAATGCCATGGCAATACTCCTTATAATGCATATGTAGTGGGAGATCAGATAGACACATAGAAAGGTTAAAAGAGTTGTGATCGTTAAAGCAGAGAAGGACTTACACAGCAACTAGTCAAGGAATGCTGGAAGCCACCAGAAGTTGACAGAGCTAAGAAAAAGATTTTCTCCAAGGGACTAAAAAGGAAAAATCATTTTCTGTGGTTTTATTGTTTTAAACAACCAAAGTTGTGATGGTTGATTTCACTTGAATTTGTTGTGATCATTATTTTATTATAACAGCCACAAAGATGATTTTTAAAGACAATATGAAATTGGAATAAAGACAGGCAGGTGTTTGTTTTCATAAGTTTATTTTTCAATGGTTCATTGTTAATGCATAGAAAATAACTGATTTTGATATTTATCTTGTATCCACAACTTTGCCAAACCCCTTTGTTAATTATAATAGATTATTTGTAGTTTTTAAAAAGGGTTTTCTATAAATAACATCATTTGATCCATAAACATATGACATTTTATTTGTTTCATTCCAATGAGAATGTATTTCATCTTTTTCTTGCTATTTCTCTGGTTTGGTCTTCCAACATAATGTAGAAGAGACTTGGCAAAAGTGAACATCCTCATCTTATTTCAGATCAAATGGGGAAAGCTTTTCTTTCAATGCATATGTTGTTAGCTGAGGGATTTGTTGCAGATGACCTTATTCAAGTTGAAGAAGTTATATTCTATTTCTAGTTTGATTAGGTTTTTATATGTGATGAATTTTAATATATTTTTTCAAATGTTTTTATGCATCAATTGAAATGATACTTTTTTATTAACATGGTATATTTCTTTGGCTGATTTTCATATTTTGAAAATATATTGCATTTAGGGGATAAATTCCATCATATTCTGCTGGATATTTTTTGCTAAGGTTTTGTTGAAATTTTTGCATTTATATTTATATGGGACGCTGGTCTATAGTTTTTATTTCATCTGATGTCTGTCTGGCTTTGGGGATGAAGTAGTACTGACCACACAGAATGAATTGAAAGAGTTTTCTTGCTTCTATTTTTTTTTAATAGTTTGGGAATGATTGGTGTTGGTTAACCCTAAAGACTTGATAAAAAACAACAATGAAGATAGCTTTTTTGTTTTTGTTATTTGAGCACTCTGTTTTTATGGATCACTTTTCTGTACCAGAAAAAAATTATCTTGTAGTTTTTTAAAATAGTAAATACTTAAGTTTTCTTCAAGTAATCTAAAGTACTTGTTTTTCCTTTCAGTTTTGTTTTCTTTAGCTTTTTCATTTTCTCACTTCAACTTACCCTGTCTTTTTAAATTTTTAAAATTTTATCCATAGTTTTACTACGATAAGTGAACAAAATTTCTAATGATTAAATTATGTGCCAATATTACTGTTAATAGAAGCAACACATGAACTTTACCATTTGAATATTAGATCTGGAAAAATATGTCCATTTTACCTGGTCATTTATTGAAAGACAATGACTTTTTCCCTGCAGATACTTATATTTTACCTAAGTAAATAGATTCCTTCAAGTATATGTCAGGTCATTAAAAATAAGACAGATAGATAAGACAAGGATTTACTTTATTTATTATAACCAAAATCACTATTTTTAAAACCATTACAGATAATTTAGAAGAGCATTGAGTGTTAGCATAATATTTAATTTCTAAATTTGATCACAAACTTTTACAATATCATATACACTCTGGTTATTTGAGAATTAATCTAAACACATGTAGAAAATTCAATGTCTGTATGTATGACACCATGAATGATATCATTTCTCTTATGGATCTAAAGAAATTTGCTTAAATATACTTGGTTTCATAAGCATCATATTTAAAATGAATATGCCTGTTCCCACATGTTAGATAGATATAAAGACATCAAGTTTTATTATAGGCTCAGGTTTGGAGATAGAGTCTATGATAGGGAAGCTATTAGTGTCAAATGAGGTCATGAGGTCCAGACCCTGATCTAATGGAATCAGTGTCCCTGGGAGAAGAGATAGACACCTCCCTCTCTCCACATGCACACCCTGGGGAAAGGGCACATGGACACAGTGACTACCTGCAAGCCAAAAAGAGACTCCTCACAGAAATGGAATTTAATAATAATCATATCATGGATTTTCAGCCTTCAGAACTGTAGAAAATAAATTTCTTTTGTTTGAATCATATATTGTGTGATATTATCTTAAGATATCCCAACCTAATACATATAATATAAAAAAATATTTTAAGATATTTTTATCTGCATTTGCTTAAATCCAGTTGCTCTCTACCTCTATTTGTTTGCTACCCCATTTGGCCCTCCTGTTGCATGGGGTTGGGATTATTGCAGACATTTTCAGGATCAGGCTCAGTACAAGTTGAGTTGGAAAAATCAGATTTTGAAAAATAATTGCTTTTGTGAATCACAGGCACTTCCACAAAAAGGAAAAAAATTGCTTGCTATCTCAGTAGAGCAATACATCTCAGAAGTAATTTTGAAGCAGACCAGAGACACCTACCCAGAAGACCCTTACCATAAGTAAGCAGAAACCCTCATCATATTTGTAACCTATAAGTTCCTCTTCTTGTCAGAAAGCTTTATAACAGAATATCAGCAAATATTTCTTGAAAAACTCGATGTGGAATAGGGTTCCCTATTTTTTGTGAGGACCAAGTTACTCTGTCTTGCAAAAACTAAGTTTGGCCACAGATATGAAGATGTCACTTCTGCCTTTGTTGTAAAACCTCTGACTAATCTAAAATATGGACAAAAAGTACTTTCTATCAATCCAAGAAGAAAATACTTTTATGTAGACATTTACAATATCATATACACATAAATTACATAAAAGTATTATGTAAAAATACTTTTATGTGATTTCTTTATGCCCATCACTAATGTTGCAAATGGTAGGAGTTTCTGCCTTTTTAAAGACACACACACACACACACACACACACACACACATATATATATATATATATATATATATATATATATACACACACACACACACATATATATATATATATACACACACACATATATATATATATATATATTTTTTTTTTTTTTTTTAATTTATCCTTTTATCTGTCCATGGTTACTTGGTATATTGTATATTGTATATCTTGGCTATTGTGTATAATGTTGCAATGTTCATGGGAGTGTAAGTTTCACTTAAAGTAATGATTATTATATATATATATATATATATGTGTGTGTGTGTGTGTGTACATATATAAATTATATATATTTATATAATGTTATATTTATTAATATAATACACATACACACTCAGGAGGTTGATTGACAGATTACATGGTAGGTCTAGTTTTACTTTTTTGGGGGATTAAGTATGCTGTGTTTCAAAGCTGCTGCACCATTTTGCATTCTCTTCAATGTGAAAAGTTCCAATTTCTCCACATTTTGGCCAATGCTACTCTTTTTATTTCAAGTAAGCATTTCAACAGGTGAGAGATAATATCTCATTGTAATTTGAGTTCCAAGTATGAGTTAATTAATGATGATAATTAATGAGAGTCTGCCATCTTCATTCTTCTCTCTCAGGATTGTTAAACCAAAGGAAATATAATTCTTCCTGCTTTCAGATACAAAACATTGTGAAATTATGTCTTAACAAATTCAATTACATGAAAAATCCTATCATGGCAAATGATCTTTTGGTCATTTATCTCTCTTTTTTGGAGAAATGTCTGAGACCTTTGCCCTTTTATAAATTTTTTTTAAAATTTTAGATGTGCAAGTTTTCTATATATTTTGAAAACTAAACTCTTACTAGACAGATGGTTTGCTAGAGTTTTCTCTCATTTAAAAAGTTGCCTTCTTATTCTGTTGATTGTTTCTTTCACTGTGCAGAATCATTTTGGTTTAATATAGTTCCACTTGCTATCTTTGCTTTTGCTGCATGTACTTTATCATACACTACAAATCATTTCCAAGATTAAAATCAAGAAAGTTTCTCTTATGCTCTCTTCTATAAATTAAAACAGATTTTTTTTTTAAATTTCAGGATTAGTATTTAAATCATTTATCTATATTGAGTTGGTTTTTGTGTCTAGTGTAAGATTCCAACACACCCTTTTACATGTTTATATCTAGTTTTTCCAATGCCCTTTACTAAACATACTTATTATTTCCCCATCCTATCATGTAATCTTGGCACCTTATCCAAGATTAGTTTAGCATTTTTGTACAGATGCATTTCTGGGGTCTTTATTCTGTTTTATTGGTCTATATGTCTCAATTGAGATTACCATCCATATTTACTTACTGTGGAGTTGAAGTATATTTAGAAATCATAAAGTGAGATATTGCTATCTTCATTCTTCTCTCTCAGGATTGTTAAACCAAAGGAAATATCATTCTTCCTGCTTTCATATTGAAAACATTATGAAATTATAAGTCTTAACAAATTCAATTACATGAAAAATCCTATCATGTCAAGCTTCTGAAGGTAAGTTTGCTTGAAACAAATACCATACTCAAAATCACAATGATGCATTACTTTCCAGTTACATTTAGATTTTGTTGAGCAAACAAAACTGGCTTTAAATAAATCAGTAAATAAATATAGGTGAATCTCATACTTCCAAATAATGGTGGTCAATGTAAATATGAATATCTCTCTAATCACATAGACAGTATTGTTTCTGCTTTTTTTTCTTTTATAATGGAGGTAGAAATCAGTAGTTCAGACCACGCAATTCCTATAAATGTAACATGGAATAAAGGGAATAATTATAATGGAAATTCCTATAAATGTAACATGGAATAAAGGGAATAATTATAATGGAAATTCATCATATAGCATAGACAATCAAAAATGTGTTTTATTACTTTATGAACTTGATTAATTTGAATAAAAGGAATTTAAGGATTTTGTTTGTTTGTTTTTGGTTTGTTTTGTTCTGCAGAGGCTTTGTTATATTGCCTAGGTTGCTTTAAAACTCCTAGATTTGGTAGTCATCCTATTTCAGCCTCCAGAGTGACTGGGCCCACAATCATGCACCACCATGCTTTGTTATAATTAGATTTAAAATGGTCTTTCCATAATATTTCTACTTACAACATTCTTAGATTTTCAGAATCATCTTATATAAGTGCATGACAGGCTTTTACTCCTCTAGATTAGCACTTTCCAGAATATATGTAATGAGGATCTTTATCATTATTTCTTTCTGTTTTTAGTTGAAATGTTGAATGTCAAAAAGAATCAGTGACATTTTGAATAGGTCATTCTATATTATACAATGTGTGTTTCTACTTTCCTTTCACAGAAAAAAATTAAATTAGCAACAACCAAATACATTGTTTCCCTTTCATTTGGAAACTCTGTCAAAAGTAGTGAATAACCAAATGAATTTGCCTGAAATTAGTAGACTTATTGGGTATATTCCCCTAAAATATATACCTGTTGTATGCATAATATTATGTATGTGATATGTGTTTATGGGTATGAACACATGTGTTCATAACATTCTTTCCATGTGTTGTGTGTACAGTTGTGCTGATTGACATTGTTTCTTATTCTTCACCTAAATATGTACCCTTTGTAAAGTATTATATTCTCTATGATTTATTGACCATCCTTATTTTAACATCTATATGTCTGTATACTTTAGTAATTGAATAAACTATAAAAAAGTAAAAGCTTTGATATACTAGACTCTTCTTCTTAGATTTCCATTTTTTTTCATTTTCATGAGTTTATTAAGGAATGTCAATTATCTTAATTTTCAAATGAACACCATTTAAAAGTTATCTCATTTTTATTGATGAGTTTCTTAATTTATTATAAGTAATATTAAAGACCACTTTCTAAAAAGCTTGCAAGTGAGCTAAAAATGGGAGGATCATTAACTTTGTAATATTTTTGTCATCAAGTTTTCTACATATCTCATCCACTAAGATGAGAACTCTGCCATGGGAGGAAGCAGAACCATTTTTCTCTTCTAGAGTTTAACTGTCCATCCTTGTTACATGATTGGTTTGCTTGCCAGAATTAATTGACAAGGATGGCACTAGAAACATTATGCAAATTCCATCTGGCAACTCTTTATAAACTAAATTGATAGCTATATAATATTGCTTAAGTGTGAAATTCCTCAAAATGAAAAATGCCATAATCTATTCAGAGTTCAGACTCCTAGGGATAGTGTACCAAGAATTCTTGCATTGAAAATACCTCACATAAAACTTTTTATTTGGTTACTAAAGCAGCATTTTTTTCATGGTGTTCAAAAAGCAGTTTTAACCAAAACATTATATTTGGTGTCACCTCATGAGCACATTTTTTTAATATGGTGTATACAATTTTCTCAAGGTTTACATGAAGAAAATTCTGATATTCCAATTCTGTGGAAGACACAATATTTCTTCTTGGCACATTTGCTGGATTTTGTGAGTAAAAGTAATAACATTCTTTCCATGAACAAACTTTCCATGTTAAGTTATGGTAATCTCATTTGAAATTGCAATCTTTCAAGTGGTTTGAACAAACTTAAAGTGTCTGCTTTATTAATTTCAAGTACATTCTGGTTTGAAAACAATATGCTATACCATAATCATAAGTTTAATTAAATACAACTATTTCGTGTTTATTTCTGATTTTATTTTTCTTATTTCTGTGAAATTCCCTGTATGTTTTCCTTGTCATATATTCTGTTTTAGAAATTTCTAGCATGATTAGACAAAACCAGGTTAGGAAGTTGATTTGATGTTTAGGTTTTTTTTTTTTTTTCCTTTAATACATTTCTTTGCAATACAGTTGCTTCTACCTTAACTTACTATATATGTGAACATTACATATTTTTCTGAATATAAATTGGATATTACTTTCTTGATGTGAGCATTAATAAAAATAATAAAACTGAAATAATAACTGATGCTTTTTTATGTGCACATTTACTAAGTATTTTAAATGAAAAATTCTATTAAGTCCAATATCAACCTTCCAAATTTAGTATCATTATCTTCCTCATCAGTATAGATGAGGAAAATGATATTTAATAAAGCTAAATAACTTGTCCATAGTAATATAACTCAGGTACCTGACTCTAAATATACAATGTCAGCCCACACTCTGAGCTGTACACCATACATAGTTTTTGGTAAGAATGTTGCACATATGTCTGCATATATTCATTATGGGCTCAAAATCATGTCTAAGATAAAGAATCCTAGACCAGAAATATGAACACATACTAAAAAAAAAGAAGAAGAAAGAAATTCAGAAACGTTTTAGTAGTTGCTTGGACAGCTTTGTCAGTATTCATATTAGAGTGATGTTAGCTGTGATGAGGAAAGGTTTCTGCAGAATTACTCCATGCTTACAACTTAAAGAAACTCCATTGCTGCTGGTGTTCTGGAGACTGACATCCCCTCTGGGCTACAAATGCAGCTGGTTTAAGATGGCAATTTCAAGAGATGGCTGAGAGGACATTGTGAAAATTATTCCAGAAATAATGTTCTGGAAACTCACAGAATTATTTGGAGAGAAATTTGAGGAAGTTTAGAATTCTGCTTGAGAGAGTTGATGGAATACTATTTTTCTCTTTATGATTATTGCACTCAATTTTTGCTCATACTCCAATAAACCGAATTTATAGAACTAATAGACAATTTAATTGATAGGAGTATAATATCTACTACATTGATACTGGAAGAGTTAAATCATATCTAAGTTATTTATTTTGGATTATTGTGAACCAAGTCATAAAACCTGAGAATAAATAAAAAGTAAAATGATGAGAAATACTTTTCATGAAAGGACTCTTAAAAAATAAATTTTAACTGAAAACAAGTATAGAAATATAAGCATCTTGTGGTTTTTATAACAAAAAAATGAACTTGCTATATATGATGTAAATTTTTAAAGAACTCTCTGGTAATTTGGCCAATAAAGTAGTTACTAATTCTCCATAGTTTCTCAGTGAAGGGCTTAAATTTCTTCATGATTCATGTAAAATTTTATATTTCAACTTATGTAATAGCTCTGACATAAACAAAATCAACTGTTAGCTTCTAAAACATAATATTAAGGGGAAAATACTTAGACTTTGGTACTTCTCAAAGTGATTCTTAGATTCAATACAGTCCCCATAAAAATAGCAATTATATGAATCACATCAATAGATGAAAATAATGAAATGCATATGAAACCACAAAGGAGCCCAAATAGCCAAAACATATTTTAATGTAAATGTAAAGCTTGAAATTATGAAAATACCAGATGAAAACAGGGGAGATGCTTTAAGACATAGGTATAGGCAATATTGGGTGGGTGGAAGTGTAAGACTCCAAAGCATTGGCAAAAAAAAGCAAAAAGAGACAAATGAGATCACGTCATATTAGAAAGCTTGTGCACAGCAAAGGAAACAATCAACGCAGTTAAGAGATAACCTGCAGAATAGAGGAAAACATTTCCATTCATCACACAAGAAATCATTTTTTGAAAATATAAGGAACTCAACAGTTAAAACAACAACAACAAAAAAAAACCAAACTAAAATGTGGGCAAATCATCTGGAGAGGCATTTGTCAAAATATGATATAGGAATTGACAAAAAGTATATATAAAGGCTCTATATCATAAATCATCAGAGAAATGTGAATTATATTATAGAAACAAAGTTGTCATTTTACCCTGAATAGAATAGCTACTATAAACCATCCCCTCCAAAAAATGATAAATGTTGTAAAGGATGCCAAGAAAGGGGAACTATTTTGGTGGGAATGTGAATTATTACAATTGTTATAGAAAGCAAGCTGTATGGAGGAGCTTCAAAAACTGAAAATAGATACTTCACATATTATACTCACATGTGCATTGCTGTGATGTGTTCACAATAGCCAGGATATGGATCAGCAGAGATGTCTGCATATAAATGAATGGATAAAAACATTGTGGTATATATACACAATGGAATAGTATTCTGCCATGAAAGGAGTGAAATCTTGTCCTTTGTAGCAAAATGGATGGACCTGGAAGATGTTTTGTTAAGTGAAATAAGCAGGGCAGAGAAAGAAAAACTCTTCATGCTCTTAATCATATGTGGAGAATAAAAAAGAGTTGATCTCAGAGAAGAAGAGAATAGAATAGTGATTACTAGAGAGAAGAAAGGGGAGAGGGATTGAGGGAGTTTGGATAAGGGATACCAAAAGAGCATGAGACCAGCAGTAAATATTCTTTAATTTGATATTCTGTTAATTTAAACAATTTCTCCCATATAGGACCTACAGAATAGAGATGATATATAACCAAAGCTCTTAATCATTAATTATATAAATTGCGAGCTCCACAATCGAAACTGTTTTCTAATGTCAGCATCTACCCTTTTATTGGATACCCTTCTTTATTGTAACCTGCTCTTGCTGTTGCCTATTTATTTAATATAGGGGATGTAATATAAAATCATAGTTTCTGTATTGATAAAAATGGAAAAATCATGCTTGATGATCTGTAATGTCCTTTCAAACTGCAGAATACTACTCAACTGACACTGATTCGTTTTTATATTTCTTTTTTGTCACATCTGTTAGTAAAACCATACTAAAGTCAAGGATATAGCAAATAAATGATAACACTGTCATTTTCACTTATGTTATAAATTCCTAACAAAATCAATGAAATAGGTGAGGAGTTCAATTGGAAGTGATAGAAGCAAAGTAAAAAAGTACTCCCAACCAGGGAGCACAATTATGCTGTTGTAATGAGAATAAGTGATCAAACAAAAATGCAACTCATGTACTTTCCTGAAAAACATCTTTCTCAATAAAGATTTGCTTATCGGGCTTTTTGCAATTCTATTTTTTCCTAATACCTATATCTGTAGCACTTAACTAAAGGTAATAATTTTAGACTAGCTTTCATTTTCCAAATGTTCTCACGTTTTGCCTGATGCCAATATATTATAAGTCTCTGAACTAAATTGACTAAAGTTTACCTCCATTTTCAGGTGCTGAATTTGTATAATGAGGCAAAATGGTGTGGTAAATATTCACATATTCATCTCTCTTTATTGAGTGAGATTTAAGTAAAAGCTGTGTTTTGTAGTCATTAGCAAATCCCTCTCAAATAAAACTGCAATGATTATCTCATTTGTTAAGAGACAACCCAATATTTAATGTTAATGATAAATAATGTACTTTTACAATTCATATCAAATATTATAGTTTTGTGCACATAGCTGAAAATGGTTTCCTAAATGCATTGATATTTGATTCCATTTTCTAAATATACTATTTTTCATAGTAACTCTCTTTAAGTCATATATTTATGAATGTCATACTAATGAATTTAAATCATCATTGTGGATATAGAATCACTATACTTATCATGTAGTATCCAATACATATGAATACAAAAGTCATTTCTCAGTACTAGGATAGACTAAAGTTAAAGCCAAAATATTTAATTTAGCAAACTGAATCATAAACTGGTTAGTTTATATTTAAAAGATGATTAATAAACAGAGAGAGTAACTTGATGTTGGAAAATAACTGGTTCCATATGTTATTACATTATGATCCTTGGCATTTTAGTCTAATGGGTAATTGTCTCAGAGAGAAATTATCCATTCATTATTTTCAGCGGAAGGATCATCCACTATTATTTCACTCTCAGTACAGTTCCTTACTTCTCATTTACAATATTTCAGTGAACTATTCTGCTGGAGCTTTTTCCTTTTTCGTTCTGTCAGCCAAAATGCTATCAAATGGAATGAGTAAGTAGCTGGGTAGAGATGCCTGGGGCTTTTCATTTAAGGTCACTGGGAGGGCTGAGTGTTGTTATGTTGCTATGTTGTGCTATGCAGGGATTTATTTATAATCTAGAGCATACACATCCACAAACAGCTTAAATCCCTGCTGTGCTCCCAATAAACATTTAACATATTCTGCTCCATTTGCAATAGAACTCTAATCAGGGCTATAGATGCTGGATCACCAGTACTGCACAGCTAGGGGAATACAGAAATATTGACTCTGTCTTAGGTGAAAAACATAATTAAGTGTATGTGTGGAAGAGTGAATCCCTTGCCATTATTAATGAAGTAATGATACATTGTGCACAAACTCCAGAGAAATGGTATGTGTGGTCAGTGTCGGTGCTGACACTAATCTCCTTCAGTTTGGATATATCAATGAAGTTGAATCATTCTTCTCACTTGCAAAAAGAATGATTACAAGAATATTTTTACAACTTGTTCAAATGCACAAATTTGTGGCTTTTTAATTTAATACTATAAATTTAATGATCACTTTTAGTTATATTTTGTTCACAATGTGCTTCAATAAATGTTTCAGAACAAATATGAGAAAAGTGTGTTGATTTTTTCAATCATTGATAAAAGATTAGAAATCATCACCTGTGTTTTAGGTTCAGGAGATCATCCTATCCACTTAACAAGTTGTTTTTGGAAAAAGTGAGGCTGGTAAAACCAAGATTTTGACCATTTTTTATCATTTCTTCACCACAGTGTCTCATATTCATTCATGCATACACTAGCACAAATGAATAAGTAGAAAACCTGGATTATTATTATTTTTAAAATCATAGAAAACAATGATCAGATTGAATGTATTTTAAAATTACTATTTGTATTTGTGTTTGAATGTTCTGACTAAAAGGGAGGTGGGCTCTGTCATTCTGAATATTGTGAATGATATAATATTACTCAGATCTATTATATTGTAGAAATGCATGTGTTGAACAAATTCATGCATAGTGAATAATGAACTTTTAAAAGTATATAGCAAATAGTCAATATGCTTATCACTGACTCATATGGTGTATTTAATAATTTGACTCTATTTTGGTTTTTTATTCATATTTTATTAAATGAGCTATTTGACCCAATTTCCTTCACGTATGAAGGTATTAGTTGCATTAGGTAGCAGTAAAATAAACTTAAGACTTTAGAACTGATCCATTGCCTATAGTTCTACTAAGTTTTGGTCAATTAATGACCAAAACAAGAACTAGTAGACTTGAATTAATTTTTTATCTCTCTCATGTATTTTTGGAATGACCTATTAACCATAAAAACTTGAGTATGGAAAATACAAAATAAAGACATTCTGTTAATTAAACAAATCACCTCATAATGTAGAAAAAAATTTAGTTCAAATATTGTTCTTAAGATATCATTTATTCATCTTTCAAAGAAAATTTCTGTGACATCCCCAACCCACAAGTGAATTTTTGATTCCATGCAAATTCTGACAGAATGCTAATGGAACCCAAGTTCATTTACATTTGATTTGATGTTGCCATGTTAAAAGTTATTTTTAGCATTGCTTAAAATAGTAGATGAGAAATTTATAATCATGACCCTCAAGTAGTTTTGATGTCAAAAGTCATGAGTTTAAGGCACAAAAGGACATGCAGGTGTCCAATATAAGTAAGACAAGCAATCAGGCATTAGAAATAGGATTCTATAATAAAATGACCCTGTTTCCATTCATTTCTTACTTTTATTTCACTGTATTTGAACTGGGGCCTCCCAAATGCTAGCATTGGATTCTTTTTGCCCTAGGGCTTTCTCTGGCTTTTGGAGCCCAATTTTTAGGACATACACAGTCACTAGATATACTGGAGATGAACGTTTCCGGGAGAAGCCTCAATCAATAACTGATGGGAGTCTGTGTACCAATCTTCCAGTTCCCTTGTCCCGAAGGAGGGCTAACACTGAGGTGTCTGTTCTATACTTTCTCTCAGAGTTCACCAGCAAGATTAAGCTCCAATTACCCACAGCCTTAGGTTGCTTGATGATGCCCTCAGTGTTGGCTTTCTTTCTTTTCTTGGGTCACTTCCTTGCTCCTTGCAAGTGTCTCCTGAATTACTGCTCACATAAACTATTGTGTTCAAATATTTGCCTCAGGACATGTTTCAAGAAGAACTGAGAACCAAAATATCTCAATAAATATATTCAAGTCAGGTTAAAAAACAAAAACCTATAAAGAACAAGATAAAATGACTACAGAGCTCTGGAGAAGAATGAGGAAATATGAAATAGAAATAGAAAGTGCAGAGTGACTTCGCATCTTCTACATTGTGTCTGAAACCTTTTAGTCATGATGTGCTAAGTTCCATCAATGGTCTTTAATCTGCTCCCTAAATATAGTCACGGAAAAGATGAAGCACATCAGTCTAATTTCTACACCAGTTGGAGTAATTTCATGTTTTAAATTTCTCCTTCCACGTTCCTTTCAATTCTGTGCCTAAATTCCTAGAAATGGAACATTAATAAAAGTCAAGATTTTTAGTTTTCAACTCCAAGAAAAAGAAATATTTCATCTGTGTATTTCTGATGAATCAAATTAAGCTTGATTTTAAGCATTTATTCCAATGGGGAATGAGACATTTAACCTGCTCCAATATCAAAACCTTTAGCTCTGAGGACAGAACCTGCTTTCTTGTTGCCAGAGTGTCTGAAGTTCCTCTCAGGTTTGATAGGTACTTGTAATACCCCCTTTATTGCAGGTATCCTTTAGGTCAGCTGCAATTTCCCACATGGTAACCATATTATTTAGAAAAGCTCCCTACATTCATTCTCCATACAAAAAATGATTAATGATATATTTTAGGGATATATTTTTACAGGATCACTCTTTTGCTTAAGTTTCTCCATTACACAATCCCACATTAATCAGAGTAAAATCTATCTAGTCTCTTGCCCCAGCTGGCTTCTGCCTATCTCTTCAGTCATCTTCCTCTCCCAGCTAAAACCCATTGGCCATGTAATAGAAACTTGACCTCTCTAAATTTGTCATGCTCATTTAACCTTTGTTCTCACTGTCACTTTTCAGGGGAAATGTGATTTTCTTGAATGCCCCCAGTTAGTTCAGTTCTCAACTTCAAATTTGTCCTTTGCCATCAAGTCTACTCCAACTATGCAGTGGAACCACCACTCCTGTGTTCCTAGCTCTTTCAGGACCTACTTTGTGCAGTTGGTACCTCTAGTAGTAGCTTATTTGGGATGGATTTACATAAATCCATAGTGTGCTCTGTCATAGAACCTGAGAAATATTGTGAATTTTATTCTAGTGCATGGTCTCTACCAGGCAATTATCAATCACTAAAATCATTTACTTATTTAAATTCTCAATGACTTTACTTCCTTTCTCTTCACTGTTATTCATGCTTGGTTGTCTTACTCCCCCACCAAATCATGAATTTATTCCTAACAAATATACCAAATTATCTATGGTGTTGAAACCTATGATCATTTATCAATACTCTTCATTCTTTACCTATTAAAACATTCATCACATTTGCTTATACATAGTGAAATATATATGTACATTTATAGATGTGACATGTATATCATAATATATGTATATTCATAAATATGTTATATGTCACATTTATGTTCTCATTACAGAATTTTCTTTACTTGGTTTCAATTTACTATACTGAACTATTTTCTTCGTATCTAGCCAGTATTTCTCACTAAATTTTGCTCTATTGTCCTCTTCTAAATATTTCAATATATTAACATGGAGTTTGTTAGGATTCTGTCTTTCAGCTCAGACAGAGGCTCTTGTTGTCTAACTTACTACACTAATGATGTCATATAGTTTTCTGGATTTCCTGTTTTTAATATATATATATATTTTTTTTCTCAATTCTAGTTTTGACCCATAAACTCATAATTCCCAGAAAAGCAATAAAAATTGTGCTTTCAACAGACTCATGATATACCCCACCTACTTGCTCTTTATACAGCCTTTCACCTTTTAGTAACTGAACATTGATATTCCAGCAGCTCAGATTCCAAATTTTCCTTTCCCTGTTTTACTTTCTCGTCTGGTTTTATACCAATTGAACATATTGTATACCCAGCAGATTTATATTGCTTGTTTTCAATATTTCTGAATGGAAAGTTCGTTTCATGAAATAATGTTTTTTCATCATTATATTTGTAATATCTAGAGCACTGCCTGGTGTAATTGATGTTCAATAAATATATGTTAAAAATGAATAAGAATTGTACATATTTTTCACATTAGTCAACTTTCTTTTAAATTTCTTATACCAGATACTAAAATTTGAAAAAGTTAAAAAAAAGGAAATAGAAATAAGTAGAGCTACTAATATAGGTGAATCTAGAATTGAGAAATTATTCAATTGATTCAAAAAGAAATCTCGTATAGTATAACCATTGAAATTTATTCAGAAGAAAAACGTACTTATCTCTTATTGCTTTCTAAGTAATGATATTATAAAGATAATAGAAGTAAGTTTGACACTTAAAATGTAATTTTGTCATGAGAATACATCCTGCTTAAAAGATATTATGTTCTCTCATAAGTAAGTTATTTGTATTATTTCATACACAAAGTATTTTTGTCAGTGTTTTCCATTTTATTTTCCTTATTTTTCCCTCTGGTTGGTAACACTTTCCTGTTATAGCTCCAGGTTATCTCACTGGTTCAGACAATTAATTTTTTTTTCCAATTCTGTCTTCCTTTGCGATAAAGAGAATTGAGATTTCCCTGGAGTCAACCTTGTTGTGCTGGGGGAATACATATCTTTACTTTAACTAAGTTTGCTCTGAAACACTCTCAACTGATTTCACACTGTTTAGACATGATTGAATGATGACATTTTAAGAATCTGTTTGTGTTTCCTGTGCTAAAACAAAGGAGGCATAATCTTCAATAACAGTAAAGAGTAATGTTCATGAATCAATTCAATTTTTTTCTGCTTGCTTATCAGTTTGTGAAGTTCTCTGAAATCATAATTCTCAACACAGTAAACAAATAGCAAGTACTATTTTAAAATAAATTTTAAATTAATATCACTCTGTAAAAAATAGTTATTTATTTTATAATGAAAAGGTTTTACTTAAAAAGTGTTATGGGATAAGCTATATGAAATTAACAATAATTTAATAAGCTAAGTAGAAACAAATTAACACATATGCCTTTCAATATTAAGTCCAAAAGTTTATAGATATTATTCAACTTAAGTTTGGCAAGAATGTTCTATAATACCTCATTAATTATATTTCCATGTGCAAATGAATAAACCAAATTATGAGACTAAATGTATTATTCAACTTTAAACCAAAGAACAAGTGTTTGTTAACTGTGTGATCTGGCTTCCATTTGGATTCATAACCAATGTGAGGTTTTCCACCAAATCTTTTAGAGTAGAAGCACCATAAGGCCCCTGTGAACATATGAAAACTTTATGCCATTGAGCAGTAGACACTCCTTCTACGTGGACTGAGTCACAAAAGATCTATGTTGAATTTTGTGAGGGTACAAACCTGAGTACAGTCAGAATTAACAAATTTTCTATTCTTTCATGTGTTATACATGACTCTTAACTTATTTTAATTGACATAATGACACTGATCATAATGTTTATTTATGAATTATTTTGATGGATATTTTATATCACATAGATAAATTATATTCTTTGCAAATCAGACTTGCTAAAAATAATTATTTAAAAGTTTGGTCAACAATTTCATGTTTTGGGGTACTTCCTAATATGTCTAGGCATTTGCCTTCTTTATTTGATTTTATTTTCTTTCACAGAAAGTTATTTGACCACTTAAAAAATGAGAGATGAGATTTAAAAATGTGTCTACATTATTATTTGTGGGATAGATGCTCTGGATTTTCACATATTAGAGATTCAAGAAAAGATAGAGAAAGAGTTAAGTGGAAATACTGGAGATGTACATAAAGATTAATATATTTGTCTCTTTAGACAATATTCTGTTCTAAAATAATCTCAGCCAACGATAAATTTTAGATGCTACTTTGATGTATTTTAGTGAAACAAAAACTAGTTAGTGTAAGATTCTACATATCTCTATCTAAACATTGTGTCAAGTAAGAATTGTCCTAAAAGAAGTAATAGTCTAGTTAAAAAGTTAATAAAAATTTTAAGGTATGTAATATAAAAAAACACAATAAATAAATACTTTGGCATAATGCTGTTTGAATTTTAAAAGTAGAAATTTTATTGTGGATTAAAAAAAATCAGTGACTTTTTTCATAGTACACATTTTATTCATTGTATGTATTAGAAACAACACAAAGTATATGATTATTTTTAAAATATTGTACACATGCTTACTCTAAAAAATAAATTAATTAATTGATCAGAATAACTCATGATTTTAATTTCAAACCACAGTTTAAAACAAATATACTGATACAGCTGAATTACATAATAAAGTACATACAAACATTATGTGAAAAATATCCCAGTGTGAGGTGATACCAGTTCTTCTATTTATCAGATGAGGTGTGTCAGAAGCCTGGCTTTTCACTGAATTTATGTAGACAGTTGAATACAGGCTGAAGATTTTAACCAGAGAAATTCTCTCTCCCCTTTCTAGATAGACAGTAGCTGTATGTAAGTTATGAGTGTTTTCCTATTATGAAGATTTGAGAATTGCTGAATATTTCTTTACAAATGATATATGCATTATTTCTGCCCTTCAGTATAATTCTTTAATTAGTAAAACCACACTGGGAACAGGATAATCCATCTTTTGGTTAGGGACTATACAAAAAGAAAATGAATAAGTTTCATAATAAATGATATTATACTGGAACTTAATACATGCTCAAATTCAATAATTTAATTTGCTAAAAGAATAGATAATTTTGACAAATAAATACATTTATACTGAATGTAAAATTATCTGGCCTTTAATGGACTGTCACTTGGAAGTCATCTTAATTTTAAGAAGAGCATGGCCTACATTTTATTTTTTAGATTTTTTTTTCTTTAGTGAATGCTATGTTCTCTGAAGCTCAAAGTGAGGAGGTACTAAAATATTCAATGTTGAATTAATATTCATGTATGCCCAAATTGTATTTAGTGTTATATAAATACATTGAAAATAATATTTCAGAGAAAATGTAAGACAATAATTTTAAAATAAGAGAAAATAAATGAAACTTTAAATAGTCAGTGATATTTTATTTACTACATAGATTTTTATGAAGAAGTAGCTCAAGTAATCATCATACATTGAATAATAAAAATTCACTTGTTAGCACTATAAATTTTGTTGATAATCCAATATCTATAGTATTTCCACAGTTAAGAACTTTTAATGATGAATTCAATTAAGAGATAAAAAAGACCCATAATGGACATAAAAATTATAACAAAAAAATTAGAAAAATTCTTATCCTACATGTTACTTGTCCTCTATAGTAATGCTGTGTTATACTCCTAAAATCAGTTTACATTTTCTTTTCTGTGATATAAATGCTTATATACCCCCACAAATTCCTATATTGAATTTCTGATCCCAAATTTAAGGTGGTGTTTGGAAATGGTGCCTTTGGATAGCAATTAAGGTCATGAAGACAGAACCTTCATGAATGGTATTAATAGTTTTATAAGAGGTCCCAGACACCATGTGGACATACACAGATGGTGGATGTCAATGATCAAGAATATGGAACCCCTCACCAGACATCCTGGACACTGAACCCACCGACACCTTGGTCTGAGACTTTTCAACCCCTAGAATTGGGAGAATAAAATTTTATTGTTTATAATGCTACCTGTTTGGTAGATTTTATTATAACAGTCCAAATAGACTCAGATACTAACTAGAGTCACACGATCTTTACTCAAAAAATATCTAGAGCGTCATTCCATTGGATATTCTAAAGGGTTGTAAATCAGCCAAATAACAAATGAAAAATTGGTAGTAGTCCCCTCTTCTATAACGTATTCCACAAGAGCATCTCTTTGTGCCCTCATTCAGAAATAACTTTTCTGGCATAGATATTACAATACAATAGCTGCCAACTGGACATGGCAACATGGATATTGATTTTACAAAGATTTTGAGTATTTAGTCTTTAATGTGCCTAATCATCAAAGGATAAGCTATGAATCATAAAATATTCACTAAATCTGTGCAGAAATAACTCAAATATTAGGTTAAAGAGTGAAAAAGTAACACGGTTTCATGGCAAACTTCCCTCTTGTTTCTCTGTTGACAAATTAATTTATAAGAATAAAATTAATATAAAGATGTTCAAGAACAATCCAAAGGTATAGGAGGTAACTATTTGTACAGAAAATATTCTTTTTAATTGTCAAGGAGAAAATAGAAAGGCCATGTTTCTTAATCTATTGAGAACAGTTCATCTTACATGTATATTGGACACATTTAAACATGATAGCATTCAAAATATTCCTATTAATAATAATCTTTAAGGAAATAGAAGCAGAAAATATAATCCCAACAATAAAAGGCAGAAAGATTTTTTTGTTGTTGTTTTTGTTTGCTTGTTTTTTTTTTTTTGTTTGCTTGTTTTTTTTGGTATTGAATAAATGACAAAATGAACAAAAAAGATCAATGTGAGAAGAAAATTGTGTTACAAGATTTATAAATGTTTTAAATATTATATTCATGCTGCCTTCCAAGTAAGGCAAAGGGGTGATATTTTAATATCTATTGCTTTAACATATTTGATGTTATATTACATTTATATAACTATTATAATAAATTTAGTAGCTTGAAAACAACACAAGCTTATTATTTTAAAGTTACTATGGGTCAAAAGTCTAACAGCTCCCACTGGACTAAATGACAGCCAGAGTTGTAGTCCTCCCTGGAAGTTCTAGGAGAAAATCTATTTCTTTGCTCATTCTGATTGCTGAAAGAAATCAGTTTCCTCTGTAGAACTGAATACCGTGTAGGTTCCAAGCTTAGTTCCTTGCTTAAATAAATATGGTACAATTCTAGATAAACCAAATTAACCCACTTTATTGAGAAAAGAACAACTCATGAATGGGGCAACACTCAGAACCAGGAGAGGTCCCAAGTGCTTCACCCAGCCATGTGGGCAGGTAGTCTATGAAGCTAAAAAAGGAGACACAAAAAGAACTTGCTTTTTAGTTGTAACTTGGCATTGTTTTCATTGGGGCAAGACATGATGAGGTATGGACCTTATATGTATATGGTCTGACCAACTAGCATACCAAGATGGACTGAAACTCAGGCTTCTTGATTGACTGAGACTCTAGGACTTGTTACAAGAATTTACAATTGCATTCAGTTGCAGGTTGTTTTCCTATGAATTTAGGTTACAACTTGCTAATAGGAACTCAAGAGTATGGAGGCAGCCTCAAACCAAATTAACACTATTCTTTGTGTAGAACTGAATTCCTAGAGTAAAAACTGAGGATTACTTCCAGTCTATGTTCTCTAGCTGATCTCTCCCTCTTTCATATTCAAGCTAGGAATGGGGAGTTAAGTGCCTGTCACACTTTGAATTTCTACTCTTTTTTTTTTTTTACTTCTATTTAATCTCTGGTACTCTTTAGCTTTCCTCTTAAGGTCCATTAGACTACCCTGATAATCAAATGTAATATTACTTTATCAAGACTACATGATTAGCAAATTTAATTTTATCTCCAAAATTTAATTTCTAATTTCTGCATAATGTTAACATATTCATGAGGATTATAATGTGCACATCTTTGATGGGCCATTAGCCTGGTTATCGCAAGTATGTATGGAATATTTCATATATATAATAATTTAAACATGCTAAACTATGTCAGGCAAACATATATCAGGAATATATAGATATATATAAAATATAGTCCCAACAATAAAAGGCAGAAAGATTTTTGTTTGTTTGTTTGTTTGTTGTTTGCCTAACAGTAGTTTCTGTAGAGCATTTTGTAGAATACAGCAGTATTTTGTATGTAATCAATTTATAAAAGGGTTTTAAAAATTTAAGATTTAAGCAATGGATAATTTGCCATCTGAATAATTCTACATTTTTCAATCTTCTAGAAAACTAAACAAATAATAATAATTTGGTAGAAGATTTAACAATGTATTCCAACCTGACATATCAAACAAACAAAAATAAGCATGATAACAGTGAGAATTTGAAAAACATATTATTAATCTGAGAAAGATGTAGCTGAAATATCATCCACTATTAGGTATTAATTGTGAAGGGATTCTTTTTTCGTGGAGGATATCCATAATTGAATTGAATTCAAATTGCATAAATATTTTATGGAAAGAATTTGAAACAGTGAATTGTCACATACGAACATTAAAATTTGGTTCTTGGGAATTAGATGCTAATCAATCCAGATTATTTGTTGTCACTTATGTGGCAGTGGAATGTATAGTTTAATATGTGGTTGTGGATTCACACTTCCATTGCTCAAATCCTGGTATGGTACATATCATCTTTGTAATATTGGTCAAGCCATTTATTTACCTTTATCTCAGTTACCTTAAACCAACTTGTTGCAAAGATTAAAATAGTTAACACATGTGAACTTTAAAAAGATTGCTAGGCTTTGGAACACTCTCAGTCAAGTTCAATAATTTTATCCAGGTCCCAGAAAAAAGTAGACTGTATTAGAATATGTAATAGATTCTACTCAAAGTGTAAAATATCTGCATCCCGAACCCTACTATTTGTTGCTGAAGTCTTAATGTATCAGAAATACTGTCCAATATTGTCAACTGCATTTTGTGTGAAGAGTTAGAATGGGACTCCTTAGAACAAAAGGAAAAACTTTTTTTTTTTTTTACTCCTTTTTGAAAACCCACTCTTGAGAAAATTTCCATGACTTTAGTAGTTACTCAATGAAACAACTACAGAAAATTATCCAGTTACTTCAGTCTTAAAAAAAGAGTTGTGTAATCAATAAGTTATTCTATGAAATAGTGAAATACCAAATTGTATTTAAAGTTCCCTCATTTCACTGTCTTGGCACTGTGTCAGGCTGAAGATCCAAGTGGGAAAGGGACCTTAAGAAGGCTTTTTTCTTTTCCTACACTGGTCTTTTATTTTTCTTCTTTGTTAATTAATTATGGAGCATGATCTCCCAAGGGAAGAAGTGAGAGAAGTGGTTATAAAGGTTGTTTAAAGGGCAGAAAAAATGTTCACTTGGCTGGTTGTATGATTGATTTTGACTCACTTGGGCGTTGGAATTTGGCCAAAGATAATTCTATCCCAGGGTGCATCTTAAATTCTTCAGCTTGAAGGCATAGCTGCTCAGAGGACAGCTAAATTCTGATTTCTTGACCAAGGTGATGCATCTTACCAGGCTGACTGTGTATGAATTCCTTGGTGCCTGGACATCCAGATGACCCCACTTCTTGTTGGCCCATCTAAATCCTCCAGCTAGTCCTTCCAAAAGACGATTTTAAATAGCATCAGCCTGGCTTCCTTTTCATGTGATGCACATTGGTACATGTGAAACCACCCTAAATTATGCAATTGTAGGTAGCATAAGTTTAAATTATTTTCTCTTTCCCTGTTCTGCTACATCAGGTTAATTAAAACTCAGCAATGATAACCAACTAAGAGCATGATATGTTGACTAGACTTTGTCCACCATGGTCTAATTCTTGGGGTTTTTTTCAGCATGATGAGGTAGGCACTACTTGCCTCCTTTATTAAAGATGGGAATAAAAATAACAGAGAACTTCTCCTTTTCCCAGATGTTTTTTTCTTGTTCATTTTTTAACCTTCAGTATCCTACACTTTCAAAAGGGAGCTAGGCTAAAGATAAAAATAGTTATGAAAATAATACTTATAAATAAATAAATAAATGGTTTAGTTACTTCTTTCAAAGTCCCTAAAGGAAATGTAGTGCTCTGATTTTATAATATGAGAATACTTGGCACATATAACTTTCTTCTACTTTTAGAAGTCTTACTAGGGATTGAATGTTGGCATTCCCCCCCCCCCAAGCACAGAACTTATCATTTAAAGCCCCAACCCCCAACATTATATATATGGAGTTGGAGGCTTTGAGAAGTAATTTAGGTATAATTAGGTGAGGTCATCTATCAGAAAGCCAGAAAGAAGGCCCTCACCAGGAAAATAATTGGCATACCCAATCTATGAGTTTTGATATGGCAGCCTGAATAGACAGTTCTTTCCAATACAAGAATTGGAAATAGTATTGAAACAGTTCTACATTTATATCTTTCTGACTTGACATTGTTGCTTTATAAATTAAAATAGAGAAATCGGGCAAGTTTAGGTATTTGTTCAATACTTACAGTTGGATTTACCCTGGAAAATTGATTCAGAGTATTGGTCTATTGGTATTCTAACAAAAGTACAGCTACCTGAGGAAGAAATATGTCTCTCATGTTCAAAAGAGAGTATGGCTTCCATGTTGCTCTTGCCAGATAAGATACTGCACAAGATTAACCACAAAGGTAGATTAAGGTGTTCAGAAATTTACAATGGCAAATTCTCTGTTGGAAGCTGAATAGAATAACAGACTTCCAATATAGTTATGTTTCAAATGCTTTATTAAAAATAATTATCATGAAGAAAGTTAAAAGTAAAGCAACTATCCTGTAAACAACTCCCTGTCAGAAAGACACATACGAGTTTAATGTAAACTTCAGTGCTTTCTTATTGTTTTGTATATTTCCATGTCTCATGTTTTGGCAGAATACCTGCCATATACTAATCACTCACAGAATTCTAATTTTTATCATTAATCATATACATCAAAGTTAATAAATGCTTAATTCAGTAGTGTATTAGCAGAAGCTTTGCCAAACCAAAATAGCTTTTATAAAATCATTATAGAAAAATGGTTTTCTAAAATTATCACATTTAAGAATTATGTAAATATGATATTCATAAAATAGAAAATTTAAATATTTGAATAAAACATTTGATAAAATGCAGCACATATTATTATAAATCTTTAGCAAATAACAAGATAAGAACTAAAAACTTTATCTGATCTTATATTAGTTAAAATATGAAATTCTCCAGGCAAGGTGGTACATGCCTTAATACCATCAACATGGAAGGCTGTGGCAGGAAGATTGCAAGTTTGAGATCACCCTCAACATCATAATGAGGAGGACCTAAGCAACTTAGTGACACCCTGTTTTAAGATAAAAAAGGGATGGAAATGTGGCTCAGGGGCTAAACACCCTTGGGTTCAATATCCAGTATCCCTCAAAATTAATTAATTAAATTAAATTTAAAAAATAAAATGAAATAATTAAGATAATTATGTTAAATTTATAACATAGAGGATGATCATATAAGAGCCATAATAATCATAAAACTTCTATTATGTGGAAATCCACTGAAATGCCCATGGCATTATTATATTTAGAATTGTGATATTTGATAGCAATAAGCCAAAATCAACGGCTCTTGGACATAGCTACAACTAGAAGAAATTTCAAAATATATATCGCACCAAAGAAATATGTATTTGATAGAGATATTTGATGATACCAAAATTGGCTAAGGATTATAAAACAAGAACTTATTAAGGAGAATCAGACTACTATTCCTACAAGGAAATTTTAAATATGGCAGATGATATTTCTACAAATTATTCCTTGGTGAGAAATTCAAGTTAAATCCAGGCATAGTATTTCCAGCTTAAAAATATTTCTAAAACTCATATTTATCTTGCAAATTATAATGATTAAGGAAATATTTAAAATTTTAAAAACCTAAAGATTTCACTAACTACAATTAAAATAATTAGAATACTGTTGCTAGGCTTGAATGAGAATCTCAACAATAAATCAGAATAGTTAATCTGAAACAGTCTTGAAAGTTGGCTATGTGAAAAAAAAAAGAATATGTTTACTAAATGGGTGTGTTATTGACAAATTCAATGTAAAATTACACTATCAAAAGAAAATGAATAAATACTTTATTGATCTTTGTATTGGTAAGCACTATTTAATCCTAATGAAAAAAAAAAAAAATGACAAGCCTACAAATGAGATTTAACTAACTGAAAAACATATTATCAAATATCACAGAAAAAAATTAAATGCCCATGTCAAAGAAACTCAAATTTATCTTATCTAATTATTTAATAACCACTTGTCTTTCTTAGGCATAAGAATTTAATAAATAGGGGCTGGGGATGTGGCTTAAGCGGTAATGCGCTCACCTGGCATGCGTGGGGCACTGGGTTCCATCCTCAGCACCACATAAAAATAAAATAAAGATGTTGTGTCCACCAAAAACTAAAAAATAAATATTAAAAAAATTCTCTCCTCTCTCTCTCTCTCCTCTCTCTCTAAAAAAAAGAATTTAATAAATATACGAAAAATGTAAGTTAAGCCAAAATATGGCAAAATAATGTGCTTGTTGAGCTAAGGTTGTGGCTTAGTGGTAGAGTGCTTGTCTATCACATGCGAGGTACTGGGTACAATCCTCAGCACCACATATAAATAAATTAATTAATTAAATAAAGGTATTGTGTTCACCTACAACTAAATTTTTTTAAAAGTGTACTTTTCATAAATATATTCATCATTTTTTATCTAAAACAAAATTTTATGTATATTTTATCATTTTAATGAAGCAATAAAAAGGCTAAATTAATTCTGATAAATAAAGTGATTTCTTAGATTGAAAAAAAGTCAGTTATTTTTCAAGTTTTGGCTAAGACTGCATAGGAGGTAGTCTTTATAAGATGTACAAGAAATTTGCAATTGCCATGTTTCTGAACATAATATTGTACTTATTTGTTTTACGATAATATCCTCTTATGTATAAAGTATAAGAGATTTTCTTTTGGTCTAGAAATATTTAGATTGTCAAAATTAAAATGCTTGTCAAGGGTATTATAAAAATGAATGGAATATTTACAAAATTAAAAGATAGAATTGAAAGACATTCTGTCTCCTAGATTTAACTATTTCTCCAGTGGAATATGAATGAAGACAAATCTTTAATCTTTTAAAATTGAGATGACTGCAGATGACTGGAATTTTATTAGACATAGTAAGGCAAAATTAAATATTGAATCTCCCAATAAACAGTCATAAACAAATCACAAAGGACCAAGTGTGCATCACAAAATCCATGTGTTGAAATCCAGGGTGGTGGTCCATGGAAGGAGATTAATACATGAAAATGAAGGCTTCGTGAACAGGATTTGTCCTCCTACAAGAATAAGCCAAAGAGCTAGCTAGTTCCTTCCACCATGTGAAGACATAAAAAGAAGACAGTGGTCTGTGAAAGAACCCCACCAAGACTTTGACCTAGCTGGCACTCTGACTTACACACTCAAGAGCTATGAGAAAAGATGTTTGTTGCTTCTCTCACCCAGTTTACATATTTTCTGGTAGCAGCCTGAGCTGACTAAGACAAAATGGAAGATGTATAGAAGACAATTTTTCAAAGACTGAAATATTTCTTACCTCTTTTCCTTCTTGGTAATCATTTCCTAATTAGATTTTTACGAACCACACTTTTATTTTAATGGACCACTTTTCTCTGAAGGTCTATATGAATAATATATGATTCAAATCTGGAAATATGTAAACACAAGCAAAATTTTAGTACAACAAAATCTTTGGAATAAAAAGTAACTATTTGAAACGGAAAATATATCTTTTTCCTTTTTGAATTTATATATAATTGGAGAGTTTACTTTTTTAAAAAAAGTAGACATTAAGCTTTTATTATACAAATTATTCAGTGTCTTGATGTCTTTATGAATGCATTGTAGTTATACATAATAGTGAGGTTTGATTATACATAATTACACACACACATGGAATTTAATTGCTTCATTTCAGTTCGTAATACATTCTCTTTTTCTGCCTTTCCTTCCCTTACCTTGTCATCTTCTATTCTACAGGTATTCCTTCTATTGATGTGTTTTTTAAATTCGTGCTTTATAGACGTACATAAAGAGGAAATTCACTGTAGTATATTCGTATAGGTACATAGCAAACTTAGGTCAATTTTATTTTGCAGTTAATCCCTATTCCCGTCTCCCCTTCACTCCCCTTCTCCCACTCCTCTATTTTCATGGGATCTCCCCCTTTTTTACCGTTACTTTTCTCTACTTAGTGCACTTGAGAGAAAACATTTGATCCTTGACTTTTTTTAGTCTCACTTCATTTAGCATGATATTCTCCAGTTCTATCCATTTACCAACAAAGCCCACAATTTCATTCTTTTTAATGGTTGAGTAAAATCCCAATGTGTATATCACATTTTCTTTATCCGTTCATCAGTTACTGGGCTCCTGGGCTTCCATTAATTAGTATTGTGAATTGTACTGCTATAAACATAGACGTGCCTGTATCACTATAGCATGCAGATTTTTGATCTTTTGGGCAAATACAAAGGAGTTGTAGAGCTGGATCATATAGCTGTTCTATTCCTAGTCTTTTGAGGAACTTCCATGCTGCTATCCAAAGTGGTTATACTAATTTGCAGCCCCACCAACCATGTTAGGGGTGTATTTTTTTTTTTTTTTTTTTTTGCAGATCCTCACCAACATTTATTACTAATTGTACTCTTGATGATTGCCTTTTCTGAGTGAGGTGAAATTTTAATGTAGGGTTTTTGTTTTAATTGTCTTTATTTATTTATTTAATTTAGTAGTGAGGATTGAACCCAGGAACACTTTTCCACTGAACGACATCTCCAAACCTTTTCATTTTTTTTTTTTAATTTTGAGACAGAGTCTCAATAACTTGTTTAAGGTCTCACTAAATTGCTGAGGCTGGATTAGCACTCTTGATCCTCCTGCCTCAGCCTCCAGAGTCACTGGGATTACAGATGTGATCCACCAAGCTTGGCTTAATGCAGTTTTGACTTACATTGCCTTGATTGCTAGAGCTGCTGAACAGTTTTTTTCATTTCATATGTATGTTGGCAGTTTGTGTTTCTTCTTTGAGAAATATCTGTTTATTGCTTTTACCCATTTGTTGATTGGGTTATTTTATTGTTTGGTGTTAAGCATTTTGAGTTCTTTATATAATCTGGCCATTACTCTCCCTGGAGGAGTACCTGGAAAATATCTCCCATTCTTTATCTGTAGGCTCTCTTGTCACAATCTTTTTTGCTGTGGTTGTTGTTACCAAGGATTGAACCCAGGCTCACTCAGCCATTGAGCCACATCCCCAGACTCTATTGATTGTTTAAAATTTTTATTTATTTTATTTTTTGATTTTACATTTTTAATTTTAGGTCTCCCTAAGTTGCTAAGAGCCACACTAAATTGCTGAGGTTGGCTTGGATCTTGCTGCCTCAGCTTCTGGAGAAACTGGGTGTCTTCACACTCTTAATTGTTTCCTTTGCTACATGTACAGAAGTTTTTTAATTTGATGTCTTTCCACTAAGACTGAGGGGGTCTCCTTAAGGCAATTGGTACCTTCACCAATATGTTGCAGTATTGTGTCTATGTTTTCTTCCATAATTTAAAAAGTTTCTGGTCTAATCCCTGTGTCTTTGATTCACTTTGACTTTTGGGCAGGGTGAGAGACAGGGATCAAATTTCATTCTTCTTCTATGGATATTCACAACTGAATATCCGTATGTAGATACTTTGTTTTAGAAGTGACTTTTAAAGATGTACATGATCAAAACATTTTTTAAAAACTCCACATCCCAAATAATGTATATTTAAGTCTACTTTTATTTCTGAAGTAATAAAGGTAATAAAGTTTGGGAACTTTTTAAATTTGGCAACTCTCAAATTTAAAAGCTTTACTGCACAATTTTAGAAAGCTAAAAATGTTGACACATGCTAAGCACATGACATATAAAACATAAAATACCAGTCATAGATCAGAATGACTGGAAAGCATAGCTTCATAAGAAGGATATTTAAATTTGTTCTTGGGTTAGATATTAGTATAATTTTTCTGAATTTGGTATTTATTTATTTATTTTTCTACAATACTTTAGAGAATGTGTCAACACAATATTGACCCTAAGAAGCAGTGATTTGAAATATGATAAAATTGTAAAATTCTGTTTTTTTTTAAGATCAACATTAACCTTGTACACAATTAAGTTGAAAACTCAGAACTTATTTCTCTCAGAGTCTTATTTCTTCCCCAAACCATTTGATTTTTACCTTCTCTCTTTTTTTTGGGGGGGGGGGGAGGGGGAGTTTACCAAATATCACAATTCAATGTCAGAATTAACTATGTTCCTAGATAAAATATATCAAGCAACTTGATCTTCAAATAGATATCAAGTATGAATTCTTAATTTTAAAGACTTATATCTTGAGGCATTAATAAAAATTAAAGAAGTTTCCAAGATGACACACCTAAGGTAAGCTCTTCTGTCCCTATAGCAAAACAGAGTTTCTCTCCATTATATATAATATTTCTCTTCAAGTACTGAAACAGAAATGGTGTTCTGCATATTGTTAAACATGGAATCAATTTTAGAAATGGTCACTTGATCTTCTAGTTTAGATATATTTTGTTCAAACAGCTCAACTTTGCTTTTTGTTCATTTAGAGCTTTATAAAATTACTATTTTTCATTGAGGAGGTATTATGAAATAAAATATATGTGATTTAGAAACAGTTGGATTGAAATATTTTGCATTGTCAGATGTTAATAACAGTGTAATATCTGTTATGAAGACCAAAAGGAGTGAATATCTGTTCTGTATATGAACTGTACCCTGGAAATTTCTGCCACCCTCCTAGTTATCCATTGTCCATTTAATCTAGAATGTCTTTCCCATGGATTCCTACAGTTGTGTGTCAGAATTGATAGATTGTTTTCAGTGTTGTAGTTTTTTTATCTATCTCCACTGAGACTTTTAAGTACAGGGCTTTAATGAATTTTATTTTCATAAATCTAGGTATTTTTAAAAATTTCCTATCATCTCATATTTGCATATGCAAGTGGTTTGATTCTTCGCTAAGATAAATAACATTTAATTTTCAATGTTTATTTCAAAGTTTCTCTAATAGAAGAAATTTACTTCCCAATTATTTGATCAAATATTTATTGACTTACTAATGAGAAATGCCTTTTTTTTTATTCTATGGATAAATCTAATTCCTTAGGATAGGTTTTTCCTAGTAGGAGAGACAAAGTAAAAAATTACTCTTTTAGTTTGTCTTAGCTTTAATGTTTAATTTCATTTCCTCAATTTATCTTCTGTTTCCTCTTTCTATATTTTATCAGTCTAAAATGCCCCCAGTAATATCTTTTCCACCCACACCATTTTTCTTGGACATCAAATTCCAACCTACCCCAATTTAGGAATTAAACAATTCCTCAGCTCTTGACCTTGAATAGAAGTCTTCATCTTGGAAAGGACAGAGGAATTTCTTTCAAATTCATGTGGAACTAATTCACTGGAAACATACTGTGTTCACATTTTGCTGGTGTTTTGACATAATTTACTTCCTAAATTTTAAATTTATGTGTGTGTATGTATGTAATTACATATATAATGTGTAATTTACATATGTGTATAATTTTTATATATTATATATATATATTTATATATAATTGTTATATATCATATAGTGATATGGTAGGTTTGTAATAGAAGAGACAGAGTTTTGTATTCTTTTGGAAATCAAACAGCACCTTGCTTTCTTTAAGCATTTGCTTTAAAATATTTATAGTCTATCTATGCTGTGCTAAGCACTGTTCTTGGTACCTGAAATGTTACACAGGGGAAATCAGGAAAATGTCTTGCATCAGGACTCTTTACAATTTTTTTTTTTTTTAGTACTTTGTCCCTATTAAAATCACATATTTAGATGGATATTCATTTGTTCAACACCTAGCTCCCCAAACTGTGTATGCAAAAGTTTTTGGGGAGAATCTCTTTAATTTATATCATTGTAAATCTGAACCTAGGTTGTACCTGGTAAGTAAGTACAGATGTCAATTGAATGGACAAATGTGATACTAGAAGCTTAATAAACATTGTGTGTGTGTGTGTGTGTGTGTGTGTGTGTGTGTGTGTATGTGTTTGATTGGAGGGTGTGATTGGGAAAATTATAGAGAAAAACAGAAAAAAATGCAAGTTAAATACAATTTTGAAGTTCAGATTCTTTTGGAGAAATTTTGCCTTATCTGAGAGGAAAAACATTTTCTTATATTGCATCAAAAATTTTAAGCATATTAACATCAGAGATAGGTTGAAACTAGATGCAACTCATCTGGATAAACAACAACAACCCAGTGTTCCCAAAAATACATAGGGTGGCTTTAGATAAATATATAACCATTTATAAGCAGTGTTAAATTCAATATTAATTAGTAAAAATGCAAATTTATTTATTTTCTTAAGGTTTTAGTAACATTATCTTGTAATAATTTGTATATGGCTTTTTTGTGTATGTTTATGGACATACAGCACATTGCTATTTTCTGGTTTAATAAGTAATTCTATGTTCAAAATGAAAATCTTGAATTTTAATTTAGCAGTGTGCTTTTTGACAAATTCAACTTGTTATTGGATTTATACAAAGGTAAGTAAATTGAACTGGGGATTTAGAAAGAGAGCACATTGTTATCTACTGAAAAATTGGTTTTAATGACCTCATTTATTTTTATTCTAATGTTCAGTAGAAAACACTGCTTTATTTTGGACTTAAGTATTGGTGGTTATATAAAATAGGTACATTGTTTTTAATAATATTTGCAAGTAGTATTTTGGTATGATTCAACTGAAATCAATTAATACATAAAATAGCATGTTAAAGAGTTTCAGGGATTAAAATATGTAAATGAGTAGGTCCTTGTACTATCATTTCTATACAATATTTGTAGAAATTATGATAAATTTTAGAATGCATGCAATTAAAAAAAAGCAGACATTCTACAGAAAAGGGTAACAAAATACTTTGCAGTCCTGAAAAATATATCAAAGGTGAAACCTCATGTTCAGGCCTCAGGCTAACTTTTCTTGAACTATTGAGAAGGGTCAAAGAGTACAAGTAGATCAAGAGAAGGGACATTGCAACCAGGAGTAAAAAGCACGACTAGCAATAGCAGCAAGGGAAAACGAAGATCAGCAAGTCTAGTTAAAATACCATCCTTTATTTTTTGGTGAAATATTTTAAATTGTGAATATATCCTTTGCCTTGTTTCATGACAAAATATCTAAATCTCATTTGCATTGAGGAAAATAATTGTGCTCCATGCATTCCAAGTATCTATCATCTATGAAATTTCAAAATAAATACTAGTTTGCAAATTTTAAAAGGTATTTCTGATTCAATTATTATATTAGAAATTGATATTCTGGGTGATTTTTTTTTTAATTGACTGGACTACACAAAACTGATTATGCTTTTATCCGAAAGTGAAGATCAAGATGGAAGACTAAAACTGCAAACAGCTACAAGCAGTAAAGTTAGAAACAAAGGGATAAAAGTGCAGTTACCAAAGCTAGGAAACAGAATTCTAATTGACCAGTGCCCTGGAGCAGCCCTCTGAAGAGGCAAAGCTGGCTCATGGGGGTTCTCTCTGATGAGGCTCAGAACATCTCATGCTTCAAGGTGCAAAACATGAACAGGAAAACATCAACCTGGATGCTGGGGAAATGAGGACAGACCTAGAAACAAGAGGAAAAAAGGTTTCTTCTTTCCTCAAATTGCTTTTGAATCTCCCAATAATGCTTTAGAACAACACTAACCAGCAACCTAGTCTACAAGTATGGTACTTGGATCCCAGTGCCAGCATTATAGAACAGAGAATCCAGAGGCACATTTGCAGCAAAGAGACAAAAGCGAAATAGCCAATAGAGCACATGTTCAGGGCTTACAAAACAATATGAGTTAATATAAGTAGCGTTAAGTATGTTTAAAAACAACTCATATGCCCCCAAATTTCTAGGTAATGCAAGAATATCTTAATCCAACAACATTTACTAACCTAACTTATGAAGTCTCTATGGGCTTCAATTTCTTTAACATGACAATTTGTAGTAACCCTTCTGAGTTTCTATATTTCTACAAAAATATAGTTCTTCATGCTTATTGCTAAGCTAGTTTGTGTGATTTTTGTATAGGTAGACTCATTGGGATGATTTTAAAAAGCAAATCAAAATATAGTGTCCAGAAAATACATTGAATTACAGCTTCATGGACACGCATTCTATTCCTAGCTGTTGCAGTAGCAATAATTTGGAAAGAAGAAAACTAATTAATTTTGGTGATAATCAATTGGTTCATCTAAAACATTATCAAAAATAACTACCATGCAAGTGTATTATAAAATTAAATATAATTACACTGTTACACTCTCAAATCCTAGCAAGCATGTAATAAAATGACAAGAGTGATGTTGGCAGTGATTTTAAGATTATGTTGATTTAACCCTAAGGACTTGAATTTTGTAAGGCAGCAGAGCTATATTAAAAGCAAATTATTTAACCCTGCAACCATAATATTCATAAGATTATAAAAGTTTTAGTATGTAAGTGCTTAATGCAGGAAAATGTGTGGATAAATGGCATTGCAAATTATTTTGTCTCACAGAGATACTGTAAAATGATGAATATGCATGTTGTTCATATGGATTTTTATGTGATGGCTTAGAGTCACATAGTTACTGCCAATTTATGTCTCCATACTAATATTTTATGAAATTCTTCAGTAGTACATTATTTATCATTCAATTGCATAACTATGACTTAAGCAAAAATGTCTCAAAATACTTTTGAAACTCAGTGTTAAAATATGATTTTTTGTTCACCCAACATATCTTAACAACATTCCAACATCCTTTTATGCACATTTAAAATTAAATTATAACAATTTAGCTACTGTTAAAGACATATCCATGCCAATCAATACTGTTTTTCAAATAACTGTAAACATTTATTTATTTTTTAATTATTCAGAATGGTTTCTATGTATCTAATGCTGCTAAGAGTACAAACTTTGGAAGATTCAACATTAGCTTCCTCAAGAAGCCCTAAATGTAGATAAAGCCCAGTTATCCTAAAACACAAAATATTCTATAATACAGGGATGTTACAAACAGAAAAAAGAGGAATATATTTGTCAAATTTATATGAGAGATTTCACAATAGGGGAAATCTCTACAACACAATCTATAAAATAATTAGAAGGCATGACCACGAGGATAATGTATAGATGTTGACATCTATAATCAGTTGCCTCTATGCACTGGACTTACTCTCTTTAGTTTGGTTGGACCTCATCCAATCTGTGGAGGGCCTTATAAGTAACCAGAAGCCTCTGAGGTGGCAATCAGAGGTGTCTGCCCAGGATAGAAGGCTAAGAATTGATAATATTACAAGAAGGACAGAAAATGATAAATATCCTCAAAAGATGGGTCTTACAAAGCAATAATGTAATATACTTTAGTGATATTTAAGGAAATAGTTTCCCATTTTATTTCAGGATCTATCAACATAAATAAACAAATGAGAATGCTGTATGTTATCATTTCATGATTACATTCTCCATGATAATTTGGGGTGTTTCCCAGAGACAATAAGGGACAATAAGATAATAAGGGAGTTCTTGAAAAATGTGACTAAAATCAAGGGTAGAGTAAAAACTATTCCAGTTATTGAAATTTCTTATATTGCTAGACTTTCATGTTCCACGCTACTTCAGCATCTCTCTTACTTACTGTGTCACATGTCTGTATAATGCAACATCATTGCAATAATTTTTAGATCCCACTGTTGAGTCCAGTAACCATGTATATTTCAATATGCAGTCAATGTATGGCTGATGCCAGACCCCATGCTGTAAATCAGTATTTTCTGTTGCTGCTGAAACTAAGATGGTGGTGTAGGCAGATAAAGAAGGGCTAATTCTCATGGTTATGCAATGCAGAGGCAGTAAATTGTGGCACACTGCTCTTGAGCCACAGGAAGCTGAATGGTCTGCTTGAGTCCTTTTCCTTTGTACTCAGACTTGTATCAGCCTGTGCCTCCACACCCTATTTTAACTCCACTTTCACTTGAACTTGCTTCTAGGTATCAGATTAGAGTAAACCCATAATAAATTGACGACATTGGCATTTACTTGACCAGAACACAGTGCAGATACTATTTTAAGAAAGTATTACACCAAAGAGTTGAATTTAATGGGGAAACATCAGTAAGTGTGGAGAGTCAGCAGGAATAATGTAGGTAATTTCTTTGCATATCAACTTTTGCATTTCAAAGATGATAAGAATCACTTTCACTTTTTTTAAATATTTATTTTTTAGGTGTAGATGGACACAACACAATGCCTTTATTTTTTTATGTGATGCTGAGGATCAACCTGGGTCCTGCCCTTGCTAGGAGAGCGTTCCACGCCCATGAGCCACAATCCCAGCCCAACTTTCACTTTTAAAAGTGAAAAAGAAAAAGGAGACAGTGGTTAGAAATATAATGTTGAGCTGAAGTCTTTTAATAAAGCTAAGACTGAGTCCAATGAACAAATGGGGAATTAGTAGATCTTAGGGATCCGGAAGTCAGAAGCATCTAGTGAATTTAGAGGGACTAGAAAGAACAGATTTTATTTTAAGTTTTTCTGTATTGTTGATCACTTTCTTCATGTTGAACTCTGAGTTTAGAAGATGTGCCAATATTATCCCCATGCCTTTGGGACTTGAGGAAGTGAAACCAAGAGTGAAACTGAAGACAACCAGTCAATATTCCAAACTTATCAAGCTGTCAGGTATAATGGCCACAAAACCCATTTACTACCTGTGTCAGGCTCTGTGCTATGAATTTGGCACTCAACATTTCCCTGTTGGCTCTTGATAATCTTGGGAGCTAGGTACTGATATGTATGTCAGAGAAACTAAGGTCAGATAGTGCAAATTATACAGGCACAACCCAATTTTGACCCTAAACCTATTTAGATTTCTTTATCAAAGCAAGCTGAATGATAGTTTTCTTGGGAGTGGTGACAAGTAAACAGAAAATTCACTTAAAAATAATTAAAAATAGAGATATCAAAAAAATTACTCTTGCTGTTTCAACTGTAATTCATTTTTTTCTTACCTTTTAAAGAGTTGTGTGTTGGGTACATACACATGCAGGGACATGGGCACATAAGTATATTTAGAACTCTCCTGAACAGGATATTTATTTTCAGTTGCTTCTACTCAACATATAAATGTTGCTCACTGCTTCATTTTTGTTGCCTGTATTTTCATATTTTTCTTTATTATATCACTTAGTATTTCTGAGAAGCAAAACAATATAGTGATACCTCCAAGATAATATTCCACTAGTATGTGTATGTATATGTATATATACACATATATGCATATTTATAAAATATTTCTCTTAATTGCTACATAATTTAAATACCTTTTAGTCTAAGATAATATGTCTTTAAATTTGTGGGAGAAATTCAAAAATATCCTAATTAGGATATGAGGACAGAAATAAACTGTGTATTGTGACTTGAATTAATATTTAATTTTTATTTTATTTAAAGTCTGTAGATCTCCAAAGAGCTTCTTAGAAATAATTTATTCACAGAATTAGAATATTATTTTTATTAGCATTATTTAAGTCACTGTGTAAATATTCCATTTTACATGCAGCATTTGCCAAATTATAATTTGTTATTAATATTAAAAAGAAACTTGAGAGTTTAGCTAGTTGATCTATTTAGGCTTCAAGAAAAGTGACTCTGATCTCAAGAGAAAAAAAGAAAAAAAAGGGAAGGGAAATGAGTAGGGTAGAGGAAGGAGAGGGGGATGAAGGAGGGGAGGCAAAGGGAGGTACAGGAAATGAATTTGATTAAACTATGTTCTGTGCAAGCACAAATATGTCACAAAGAATCCAACTATAATATGTAATGTGCACCCAATAAAAAGGAAACAATATTTCCTTTTAAGAATAAAATATTATATCATTATTAAAACAGAACAAAGAATATTAACAAACATTATTTATATTATTGAAACATACTTTGAGAATACACTGTGCTACTCAATGACACCATATAATAAACTTTTATATAATAGATATTTGTTTATAATAGCATTATCAGAGTAGGCAGACTAATGGGGTAAATAATATAAAAAATATATTAAAATGAGAGATCCACATTGACAAAATCATTGTGTCTCAATCAAAAATTTTAAAAAATAAGTCTATGGTAAAAATTCTGAGATTAAAAAAATTCACAAAATTGAATGGCCACAAATAATTTTATTGCCTCTATGATTTTCCTTAATATTTCATGAGGTGTGTCCATTGTAATTATGACATCTTATTATTTCAGGAAACTCAAATAAACATTTTTTTTAAAAAAAAGACATAACTCAGTAGTAGAACACTTACTTAATACAAGCAAGTCTCTGGGTTTGATCCAGAGCACCACAGGGTTTAGGGAAGAATATTCAGCAAATGCATATATGTAGTTGTGTGTGTATGTGAATAATAATAATGACAATGTACTTCACAAACACAAAATGAGAGCTTTGTGTCTATTTATTGTAAATTTTATGAAAGAAATTACAATTTTAATTTAAATACAACATATTTAAAAGCTAACATCACTTTTAGAAATGTGTGTGTATGTTTGCATGTGCACAAACACTATATTTCTCCCTTAAATTAACCACCCTTGCTATTATCATGGCTTAGAACCACTGTCATTTAACTATGTTTGTTTTTCATTCCATAAACCCTTAGACTATTTTCCTCCTTATTATCACAGTAAAAAGTTTCACCACTATCGAGATTAGTTCTGTATTTGTTATTGATGTTTATTATTTAATGAAATCCTTTGAAGTTGCTATGAGCCTCATTTCAGCTCAGGAATCTTTTAAAATATTACTCTTTGTTAATAACTTCTGGGGATGCATCACTTCATACTGGATTGTCTGAATTTGCATTGATTACATCTCTTTTGCTATGTCCCTCAGGAGATCTATCAAGTCTTTATTATTGTCATGTCCATCACACTTCCTAGCCAAATTCCCTCACTAAGTGTAGGGATCACATATCATTTTGATTAATAAATCTGCCTAAAAGATAATAAAACCTAACAATTCATTTCATATGATAGGGTATACAAAATTTTCCTTGATATAATATAAACATCGATTGATTACTTTCAAAATTCTGCTATGAAATTATTATTTCCAATCTAAATGTTGGGAGATATGAATGTTAACATATTCTGTCCGGAAGAATAATTTGTTGGCAGAATAATTTCATGACAGCTTGTGGCATTGAAGTGCTAGGTTAAGGAATTAAAAGAAGAAATATTTTCTACATTCATATAAAATTTTTTTGCTTTTGTAGATAGATACTTAATGCTGTTATGCTATATACATAGTGTAAGGGGAACACAATGAGATCAAAGACTTTTTTATTATGTAACAGAGTCTTTACTAAATCTTTATATTCTTTGGAGTCTCTGGTGCTACTTAGTGGGAAAAACAACAGGGGGTCCTTGTGTGTGTACCTAGAATAATGATGCCCAGCTTAACTTCATGTAGGTAGTAGAGGGAGAAAAGAAGGATACAGAAATTGAATCACATTTTGTTTTGAGGTAAAATCATCTGAAATATTATAAAAAACAAGTATTGGAATTATTAGAATTAAATATTAGAGTATACTGTAATAGAAAAAAATGGATGGATGATAATTATCATGATGTAAGATTTTATAATACTCTCTGCTATGTATTGTATCATTATGTCTTCTAATTTTTTTTATTTCACATGTGATTATTAAAACTAGATTTTTTTTTCTAATGGCTAAGCAAATTTAATCATGCATATGTTGCTAGATATCAAATGAAAGTAAAAACAAAAGGAAAGAAAGGAAGAATGGAAGGGGAGGGGGGAAAGGGAGAAGGGAAAAGAAAAGATCACTAAAATAATCAAAGCCTAACAAATTTGCATTTCAATAAACTTAGACAATTTAGCTCATCTACTAAAAAAAAGATTTTGAATTTATCCAACAAAATAATATCAGCTTTTATTCATGTTGTTTATAAGAAGCACACCTAAAGCATAATGATTTGTAAAGTCTAAAGGTAAGTGCAGCTAAAATATCACAAGTATATTAAAATAAAAATGAGAGAGACCTGATTTTGAAAAGAGAGAAGGCAGTCTTTAATGTGAAAAACATTAAGAAAAATTTGGTTTCTGTGATTCACAGTAAAGACATGATATTTATTTATACCTATGTGACATATAACAAAGCAATGAATTTCATTAAGCAGAAATGAAGGGGAAAAGAAGATTCCTTATGGTAGTAAAAATTCATTTTAATGCAGGTTTTACTCCTAGGAAGAGTAATTGCATTCTTCTTCTTCTTCATCATCATCATCAGCAGCAGCATTATCATCATAATATTGGATGTGTCCTTAAAGAAAATGCATCTTTTCTAAAATGAAGATGAAGCATATTTAAAAAGTATTTTTTTTGCAGATCATATTGAAAATATATAAATAATAAAATACTGAACAAATAAACAATAAAATTTAAAAATGTTAATGCCCTTCAACTTAATAATTAAAGCAAACAAAAACTTACACACACACACACACACAAAAAAAAATTCTTAATTAAAGCAAACAAAAACTTACACACACAAAAAAAATTTCTTAATCTTATTTTGTATAGTCCAGTTCGAGGCTCATGGCTATCCTCCAGGTCTCTGTGGTTTTGATTTAGTGTTCTATTCCTTGCTGATGCCACATGTTTATAAATTTCCCTGTATCTGGTCTCAGATTGCCACAATGAGTTATGCATATTTGCAGGACGATCAGGCTGAAGGCCTTCCAGGTAGAAGATAGGCCAAGTGGAAGATAGGCCTGAGAGAGCAGGACCTGAATCAGAGAGCTGGTCCCTTAGCCCTTTAAGAACACTAACTGCAGGACTTAGGGGAAGCCTGAGAGGTGCCCTGGGTGCTGTGAGGAAGCAAGCAGCCTGTTTAGAACAGCAGTGCCTGATAAGGAACCTAGGTCTCTATTCTACCATATGAGAATATTAGGGGTTCAGAGGGCACTCAGCTTCCCCCGTCATAGACTCCCCCTCTATTTTTTGTGTGAATCTTTTCCACCACAGGCAAGCTTTTGGGGGGATTGCTTATCAACATACCCTCTGCTCCTGTTTTTGTCATTGTGTGCATAATTCAAGGTCCCCCATGTGCCCACCAACCAGGAGTTTCCAGGCACTCCTCTTAGAGAGGCATATGTTATTCTGCTTTTTTCATACCTGCTGAAAAATGTAATTGATAACCCTCTGCTTCCTGAAAATTCCGAGTATCTTCAGTGACCTCCTAATTCACACAGAGACTTGACTTCCTTCACTTCAGAGGCTAGAGACCAGAGAGGGGAAAATAAAGGGAGAGAGAGAGAAATAGAGGGAGGGAGAGAGAGTCGAGAGAAGAGAGAGAGAGAGAAAGAGAAAAAAAAGAGAGGGGGGAGAAAGAGAGGGAGGAGGAGGGGGGGAAGGGAGGGCGAGGGAGAAAGACCTTTCTTACTGTTTCTGTATTTATTTCTCTCTTTTCTCTCTTCTCTCCCCTCTCTCAGCAAAATTTTCCAAGCTACTTGCTTGTTAACTATTTCATTTAATCCTCTGGAAGGAATAAAGTTATATTACTTCTCTTTTTATTTTTATCACTCAAGCGTTTAGTGACTTGCTGATAATTTAGTTCCAGATATAATTTAAAGAATTAGCTTACAATCATAATAACTATTCCTTGTAAAAATGCTTCAACTTTTCAAGGAGCAATTATTTTCAAACCAAAAATGTAAATTGAACTTTATTTTTGCAAAGCTTTTGAATAACTTGAAGAATAGAAATTGAAGAGTTGGATGTTAACTGTTAACTGACAGGACTCAGCTTATATGGACTGAAAAACAAAAAAAGAAAAACTTCTAAATATCATATAAAGTGTTAGAAATTTGTATGATGATTATATGTGATTATAATTTGTCAAGATGGGTATAGTGTAATTACACAGTTCATGGAGAACTAGAACTCATTCATTTATATAAACCAATGCCATTCTATGCATTGAAAATTCCCTGTTGTATCCAGTTTTCATTATTTTTGTGACAGGTGAAAAGTCAGCAGCAAACAAAACAAACAAACAAAAAAGCTGATAAGGTCAAAGATCTGTAATAATACTGTTTTCAGTGTGAGACACCTCCATGTCATAAAGATGCTGACAAATGAAAACGGCTTTGCACAAAATGCAGAAGAATGATTAAGGAGCTAAGAAGTTAGACATAAAGGGAAAGATTAAAAGAATGAAATATGTACACCCTTGCTCAATTGTGACAAAGTAAAATGAGAAGTGTTATCTGTTTTGAAAATCTGGAAGTCATAAATACCACAGAGGTTTCAGTGTTATTTGGCACAAATATCCCACACAAAAGTATTTCTGTACTAATGTCTGCACTTTATTTGATAAATTATATATAAATAAACCTTGCAAATTAAAATTATCAAAACTAAATTTTTATGTAATTGCATATATATATAATTAGACTTTTAAAATATCAATTTAAAATTCTAAGAGAATAAATACCTTCACATCCATATTGCAAACTGTTAAAGTTTCTTTCTAAAATTATTTTGCTGTGATTCAGCTTTGCGTATTGATAGTGTTATGATTTAGATATTAGGTTTCCCACAAAAGCTCATTTGTGAGACAAGGCAAGAAAGTTGGAGGTGAAAGGATTGGGTTATGAGAACCTTAACCTAATCAGTGCATTAATCCTCTGATAGGGATTAACTGGGTGGTAACTGTTAGCAGATTGAGTGTGACTGGAGGAAGTGGGTAATTTGGGGTGCCACAGTCCGGCTGCAGCAAAATAACCGGGGGGTGACGAATAACTTGTGTATGTTGATACAGCAGGAGTGGAAGCCGTTTATTGCAGGACAGGAGCAGTATTTATACATTCCACACAGCTTATCTAATTAGCATAAACTAGATACATCAGTCAACCAATAAGGAATCTCCACACTTAATGGCTTGTTTTTGTTACTTCTCAAACCACTCCCTCTGGCATTTTGCCAGGCACCATCCAGACTTGTTTACGAACTCTAACATTCCCCTGGCAAAATGCCAGGTGTTATTTTGACTTGTTTACAGACTCTTAACATTGGGGTTTGGCTTTGTGGTACATATTTTGTCCATGGTGAGGGTACTGTTCTCTCTTGCTCTTTCTTTTTCTCTTTCTCACCTTCTCTCCTTCCTGATCCTCATGACCTGAGCTGCTTTCCTTCACCACCACACTCTTCCACTATGATGTTCTTCCAAACCTGGAACCCCAAGGAGTGGAGCTGGCTGTCTTCAGATTGAGACCTCTGAACCGTGAGCCCCCAAAATAAACTTTTCTTCCTCTAAAATTGTTCTTGCCAGATATTTTGGTCACAGCAATGAAAAGGCTCTCTGAAACAGAGTAAAAGGCTGAGCAAAATTTCCCCATTCTACAATTTCATATCTACCTTTAATTAGTAGTAGTCCCTTAGCCTCAGTCAAACTTTAGCTTCTTAATTTATATCAAAAAGATATTGCATTGAATATCTTTTTAAGAACTTTTCTGAAGTAATATTTAAAATTTTGTTGAAATAAAGTATGAAATGTTGATTGTTGGTGATATGTGTCTTTGAATTAAAAATAGTAATGTTGAGTAGATACAAAACTTTAAAATACGCTCTAATGAAAAGAACTCTATAATTAAAAAATAGTGATCCATAAAGCAACAAAAAGAAGTGAAATAAGAATGGTCCTTGTATTACAACTCCTTGATGAAAAGATTCAGCAAATGAATGAAACATTCTGTGTTAGACGAAAAGGGATTTAAGCTTGTCAATGAATTCTCTAGAGGTAAGTAAAAGAATATTCTTCATAGACTACAAAATCAGGGAAGCAGAGCTGGCTGTGAAAAGACATAAGAATTTGACAGTTGTATTGCATCCCTGTGGTGGGCTTTTGGTTTGATGAACCATTTTAAGGACTAATCAACAAAACCTTTTGACCTGAAGGAGACTTCCTTGTGAGAAACTAAATCTTGTCCCCTCCCCACTTTAAAAAAAAATAGGCAATATACACTACTTCTCTACATGTTTCAAGAAAATAAATAAGAAGAAAACTACTGTAACTACAATAATAATTAGAAATTTTAAGAAGTTTATTTTTTCACTTACTCAAATGAGCAGTTATATATTATTCAACATGACTGAAAAATCGATTATTGTATGTAGCTTATATTTCTTTTGGGTGAAAGAAAGGGAGATAAATTAATAAACATTTAATGTGGTAAAAGGTGGATATAAAGGCTACTTATAAAAATAATGTGGGAAATTGATTTAAGTTGAATGTGTTGACTCATAGAGTACTTCAGTAGATCTAGTCATCAGGACAATGCATGGGTTGGGTTGTGACATTGAGGACAGAATTCTGAACAAAGTTAAGGAAACCAGGCAGTTATGTTGACATATGAGGGAAGAGTATTTCAAACAAAAAAATAACTTTCTGAAACAAATGAACAAAAAGATAAGATATTCTATTTAAAGCTCTAATTGGACAAATGAAAAAGAACCTGGTTATTTTTGATTAGTGAAGAACGCCTACAGGAATGACACATGAGCTATTTCAAAACAAAACAAGAATGTGAAGAAATAGAAACTCAGATTTTACCAATTCATTCAAGTAAATGAATAAATCAACTTCTCCAGCCCAGTTTCTTGTTTCTAAATGCACTGCAGAATTTGTCAATATTAAATCAATTCTGGCAAATTAGAAATAACGTTTTTTTCTACCAAGTAACTTGAACATGAAAAATTCAAAAGCTTTGAATGGTAACGACTTTCTATGCAGTGAACTCTAGTGATTTTGCAACTCTCTTCGATTTGCTCCAATTCTGATAGATCTGGTAGATTCTTCGTTGCAAGTCACATTTTCAACTGAGTCTTGACATGTTTCAGTAGAACTTTGTATAATGTGAGGATCCTGAAGGTTAATGAGCAGAATAACATATCAACTATTTGTACCAAAGACAGAAGGAGCATATTTAAATAATTTTGCTTTTGTTAAGTCTCTTCTCAAAGAATAAGAAAAGATTTGATTTTATCAGCTAATGCATGAGAATTTATTTAATGATAGTATCTTTTGTAAGATAATTTTATATCACTAGGCAACAGAATCTTTGTGTAAAGATTAGAAAAGTTAGTTTTTAATATTGTAGATATTAAGTTCTAAAATTTAAATATCTGAATGTTTTCATTCTTACTAATTTAATGATTTAGAACATGTGCTGATAACTGTATTAAAATACCCATACTATAAGATTACAAATATAAATTATATTTTTCTAGTTTTAATTACAGCAACGTCCTCTCTAGTCAACTCTAGCATAAACTATCTTCACAGGTTGAGACATGCATATGAATGGTTATTTTTGGATTGTTTAAGTATGAACATATAGACATTAAAAAAGGTCATTGTTCAAATTTTCACGTTACTAACGAGTAATGGGAAACAAAGTCATATTTTGAAAACTCTCCCTATTAAGAGAGAAAAGCTGTATTTGGCATTCCTTAGCCCCTGTGTACTGAGAGGAATTCAGAGTCAAATACATAAATAGAATTTTATGCTAAAGTAAAATGGCATAAAAAGTAGACACAACATGCAAGTCCTATGAAGTCTATTTTTCAGTCTTGCAGAATTGTGGAAGGAAAAGGAGGAAGAGGAAAGGATTGCCACACAACATGGTGTCCTGACCCTAGACAGAAGTATCAATGTAAGAGTCTTAGATTGGTTGAGGGGAACATTGAAGATCATTCCCTGCACCTATAGATAGAACAACTAACTAAATAGGTCATTCTGTGCCCAACTCGAATCTCAGGAATTGGTCAGAGAGACCATCCTGCCACTCTGAAGGAATAAACAAAGTTTCTTACCTTGCTATGGGTGTATTAGGGAGGAGGGTAGAGTGAGAGTGAATCTGAAGTGTTTTTTAATGGGGGCCCTTAAAGAAACCTGCTCAGTCTGAGACAATGAGACTCATCGGGACCAGCAAATATTCATAGGACTGGATACAACATGGAAAAATAGTGCCCTTTGTTATATTTTTGAAGAGCTTCAAGATGGTGATAATGCAGCATTAAACCAAGCATATGGCTTTTCTGAGTGTAGCCTAAAGGATTGCAGTGATCACACACCCAGGAAGCTAGGCCAGTGTTCACAGAGAAACAGTATGAATTTTCCGGGTGGGACCTAATCAATAGAGTGGATAGAGATGGTCTTTACTGAGAGTGGGATTCTCAACAAAAAAGCTGAAAAAAAAAGACGCTCTAAAGGAAACTAATTTCTCAGCAAAAGATACAATAAGAGAGGTAAATAGAGAGCCTACATCCTGGGAACAAATCTTTACTCCTCACACTTCAGATAGAGCCCTAATATCCAGAGTATACAAAGAACTCCAAAAATTAGACAATAAGAGAACAAACAACCCAATCAACAAATGGGCCAAGGACCTGAACAGACACTTCTCAGAGGAGGACATACAATCAATCAACAAGTACATGAAAAAATGCTCACCATCTCTAGCAGTCAGAGAAATGCAAATCAAAACCACCCTAAGATACCATCTCACTCCAGTTAGATTGGCAGCCATTATGAAGTCAAACAACAACAAGTGCTGGCGAGGATGTGGGGAAAAGGGTACACTTGTACATTGCTGGTGGGACTGCAAATTGGTGCAGCCAATTTGGAAAGCAGTATGGAGATTTCTTGGAAAGCTGGGAATGGAGCCACCATTTGACCCAGCTATTCCCCTTCTCGGTCTATTCCCTAAAGACCTAAAAAGAGCATGCTACAGGGACACTGCTACATGGATGTTCATAGCAGCACAATTCACAATAGCTAGACTGTGGAACCAACCTAGATGCCCTTCAATGGATGAATGGATAAAAAAAAAATGTGGCATTTATACACAATGGAGTATTACTCTGCATTAAAAAATGACAAAATCATAGAATTTACAGGGAAATGGATGGCATTAGAGCAGATTATGCTAAGTGAAGCTAGCCAATCCCTAAAAAACAAATGCCAAATGTCTTCTTTGATATAAGGAGAGTAACTAAGAACAGAGTAGGGTCGAAGAGCATGAGAAGAAGATTAACATTAAACAGGGATGAGAGGTGGGAGGGAAAGGGAGAGAGAAGGGAAAAAGCATGGAAACGGAAGGAGACCCTCAGAGTTATACAAAAGTACATACAAGAGGAAGTGAGGGGAAGGGGAAAAATAATACAAGGGGGACAAACGAATGTCAGTAGAGGGGGCAGAGAGAGAAGAGGGGAGGGGAGGGGAGGGGAGGGGTGATAGTAGAGGATAGGAAAGGCAGCAGAATACAACAGACACTAGTATGGCAATATGTAAATCAATGGATGTGTAACTGATGTGATTCTGCAATCTGTATATGGGGTAAAAATGGGAGTTCATAACCCACTTGAATCAAATTGTGAAATATGATATATCAAGAACTATGTAATGTTTTGAACAGCCAACAATAAAAAATTAAAAAAAAAAAAAAAGGAAACTAAAAGACCTGGAGAATAACATGGAACTCAAAAAGATACCATCATGGGATCTCTTCTGCTACAATCTGGCATAGCAAAAATCTCTTCCCAAACTTTCAATTTCCTGTGCAAAATAGAAGAGATCAGAAGTATACTAGAAATGTGAAAGATTAGACATTTATCCTAAAGAAACATATTTAATTTGTTTCTTTTCTTTCTTTCTTTCTTTCTTTCTTTCTTTCTTTCTTTCTTTCTGCTACTGGGGAGTGAACACAGGATTACTTAACCACTAAGCTATATCCCCAGCACCATGCCCCTCCCCCCCTTTTTTAAATGAGAGGCTGTCTTGCTTAGGTCCTCCCTAAGTTGCTGAAACTGGCCTGGAACCTGACATCCTCCTGCCTCAGCCTCCAGAGCCGCTGTACACCCATTACGCCTGGCAGTTCCTCACCATGTTTTAAATGGGAGCTAGTAAGGAAGGACAATTCAATTATATAAACAAATAGAAAACAAATCCTACAATTATTTGGTTGCATCTGGGTATTGTTTGTAAAACATCAACCCAATTAAAACTTTTTAGAACCATTTAGAATGGAATGAAAACTTTCAAATTTTAAATATGACTTACTATTTTTGAAATGCAATTTGCAATGAGTAATTCCAAAAATGTACTTTGAAATGACCTCCTTTATTTTTGAAAAGTAAAGAAAGTTAGCTTCTACTTTATCTGAATTTTTAGAAATTAACTATTTCATCTGAATTTTTAAGAATTAGTTTTTTATTTCACCTAAATTACCTTTTTCAAATAACATTGTATGTTGCAGAAAGTTTACTGGAAGTTATTTGTAAACACTTTCATTAGGAATAATAGAATTAACCATGGAAATAGCATTATACTTAGTAATTTTATAATTTAACGTTTCACGTTTATATTCAACAAATATTCTAGCTCATTTTTATAAACATTCACATTTCTAAGTGTACAGAGTGAATATGGAAGTCCTATGAATAAATTTTACTGATTCAGTTTTTACTAATTTAAGGATATTTGGTATAGAGACCTTTCCAAAATAAAAGGTTTAAAATGCCAATTTTAAAAATGTAAAAATACACTCAACAATATATAGGCATTTTTACAGTATAAAATGCAAAAAAAATATCTATTCACAGAGGAAAGATAAAACTATGTTTTATCTCTAAAATTTTGTTTTAAAGTAATTTGCTCTGGATTTGTTGAAGATATGTGTCAGGAATGAGATTTTCTTTTAACAGACAGTTCATTTTCCTCCAGGAGTGTTCTGAGTAATGGTGGAAAAGGAAGCAGTTAGCAAGTGAAGAGGGGTTAAATGAGAATTCTTTCCAAAAGCAGATTGGTAGAAGCAGTTATAACATCAAATAGAGAAAAATTCAGTGTGAGCGATGGTCATTGGTGGCTATGATATGACAAGAATAAGGGGGCAAAAAATGAAGTTATATGGTGAAATTCACTTTATATTTGACATTGTGATTTGTTCCCTTAGTACCTCACAAGAGATTTCATATTTGTCTCTACACATTTATTTGGTCTTTTTGCATTACTGTACCTCTGACAATCAATTTTAGTCATTCGAACAATGACACTTCCAGCCAAAGCACGAATTCCACTGGAAGTCTAAAACTAGGAAATTGCCTTTATTTTGTATTATTCTCATAAGGCACTTCTGAAGATGTGAACTTTATTTACCAGGAAAGAGTGTGTTTTACCAGGAAAGAGTGTATTTTACTCTTAGAAAGGATATCATTTTAAAATACCTAAAGGAAAGCCCATAAACAGCACTTTTGAAAATTTACTGTGTTATAACAATACAATGTTAGAAGTCATCAATTTGAAAGGCTTCAATTTCCAGAAACTTCCAGGCAATTACTATGACTTTAATTTTAGAATAAGTTACATTGGCCGGTGAGGAATGAGTACCTTCATCATATTTCTTTAATATTTAATAATATTGATGTTATAATAATAAAATATGACTTTCATTAGAAGCATAATATTAGGAGATGGTAAAACAAGAGAAGATAAGGAAAATATCTAGACAGAAAAATATATATCATGATGGGAAGGGATCAAAACTGTGTCTGTAGAAAATTATGCCAAACATATTTTGATGGAAATTTAACATTGAAATCTATGTATTTTATTGTTGAGAATGTGGGTTCACTGTTAAAGTGATAAAACCTCTTCATTCCTCAGATATGAATTTTGCCTTTTTATAATTTTCAGATGTGATTATTGGCATTCCCTACAACCATTATTCTTCTTAGAAGATAAAAGAATTCTCAGAAATTTTGATTTTCTCTTTGAAATGATAATTCTATTTGCCAACTTTCACTCTCCTTGCACCATCATTGCATGCTAATGATATATTTTAACATGATCTTCAGAGGTATGTTTATGCATCAGTTAGTTTCAGACATTAAACAAAATAAATAAAGGAAGTAAAAAATAACTTAGAAATAGGCAGCACAATTTAATTAGATTAGTTTTAGATATAAAAATATTATAATAACAATGTTTTCAAAGCAGTATTCCCTATTTTTCAACACCTACATATAATTAGGTTTTCATGTGTCCTTCCATGAGTCTACTGAGACTTAACCATCCAGCCATCTATTGCTCTGACATCCACCTCTCCATGTACCCTTTATCTACTAATTATTAAAATAACTAGACATATTAAAAGTGAATCAAAGTAAAATTCTGCCCATAAAATTTTTCCTTTGCAGTCAGGTGTGCAGTCAGGTAGGAAAACAGCTACTTGATTTCTATAAATATATTTGAAGAACAAATCATTGCACTAAACAAAAACAATTTTCAGTTAACAAATATGTTGATGAAGAAACAAGATAACATTCACTAAACCAACTGAAAATAATTCATCAATATTTCAACATTCTCCATACTATTTATTGATGATTTTTTTGCAATTTTATTGCTGCTTACTTTAAATATTAGAAAACTTCACTTTTAATATACACAACTTGATGAGTTTAGATCTATGCATACACTTAAGATACTATCTATCACCACACTCAATGTATTATGTATTAAAAATATCCATCACCTCCCAAGTTTCCCCTGATCCTTTTTTTTCTGTTTGTGTGTGTGTGCATTATTTGTGTGTATGTGTACATATGTAAAGAACACTTAACCTTGAGATCCATTCTCTAAACAGAATTTTATGCACACAACACTTGTGTCACTGACTGTAGACATTATAATGTAACACAGATCTTTAGACCTTATTCATCTGACAACCATAACCTTTCACTCACTGAACAAAAATCATTATTTCCTATGGTCCTCAACCCCTGGAAACTGTCATTCTATTTTCTGTTTCTGTTAGTTTTACTATTTTAAGTGCTTTATATAAGCAGAATCATATAGAGCTTGCCATTTTGTGATTTTCTCCATTTACCATAATGTCTTTAGGTCTCACCAGGTTGTTAGAGTTAGTATTATTTCCTTCTTTTTTAAGTCTAAATAATATTCTCTCCCATATATGTAACACTTTTTCTCTATCTAATCATCTTTCAATATACATTGCTTTTTTCCATAACTTGGCAATTATAAATAATGTTGCAATGAACACAGGAGTGCAGATATATCTCTTTGAGAAGTCTGATACCCAGTTTTTGTATATATACCCAAGAGAAGGTTTTTGATCATTCAGAGTTGTATTTTATTTTTCTACATGCACCATATTAGTTCCCATAATAGTTAGACCATTTTACATTCCTACCAACACTACCCAAGGATTACAATTTATTCATATCCACGCCAAATTTTTTTGTCATTTGATTTTATTCATAATTTACTTAAAAATAAAACAAACAACTCCCAGTACTTGATCACTGCCATCCACAGTAGTATTATATCCAAAAACCTAGATTATAATGTGAAACAGTTGGCTAATATAAGCATAAATTGTGATCACAGACATAATTTAAAAATGGACAAATATATCTTTCCAATTATATTTCATAGCTGCATAAAATTTAGTTCTATGAGGAATTAAGGTAACTCTTGTGAAATAATAAATTCAAAGGTCAGAAATAACTGGACAGGAAAAAAAAGCTCCTATCACATCTCTTTGTCATGATTTACCACATTCTTCTTGAAAGGGGTTCTGTATGTAGTTGATTACTATCTACCGTGAAATTCTATTGTATAATGTGCTGGGCAGTGGTCAAATTTCTTTAATGAAGTTGTTGCTATGGCATCCATTATTAAATGTGACATAAGTGATTACAAACCAGTCTGTCACATTTGCACTAGGTGAGACTTCCCTTCCCTTTCTTGTTGTTTGCAATAGCCATCTTACTCTTCAACCCACTGACTCACAAACCTGCACACCTCACTGTTGCTGTGATAAAATCCATCAGCCAACCCCTGAATCATATATGTAATTTGAACCTCTCTCAAAAGAGTTTTCTTCAGACTAACCAGTCCCCATAGCCTGCCGGAATATCTTAAGAATATGCATATAGATTTAATAAAGGAATAATCCCATAGGTTCTCTCTCAAGCTGGTTGAACTTCCCACGACCTTCGGCCATCTGTCAATACCCTAATCTCTCTGGAATGTGAAAGTACTAAATTTCTTCTATTTCATGCATTTGGGTTTCATCTCATTATTGTACTTCATCTGAACATTCACCTGAACATACCTTTCCAATCAAGGTTCTCTTAGAGAGTGGTTATCTTGATAGGAATAAACTGGGCACAGCCCAGATAAGAGTCACAAGGCTATCTGCTCTTCTAAAGGAGGTTCCTATCCATATGCAACAAAATGAAACTGAACCCCTTTCTCTCGCCATGCACAAAAGTGAATTCAAAATGGATCAAGGAGCTTGATATCAAATCAGAGACACGCCGTCTGATAGAAGAAAAAGTTGGCTACGATCTACATACTGTGGGGTCGGGCTCCAAATTCCTCAATAGGACACCCATAGCACAAAAATTAGTAACTAGAATCAACAAATGGGACTTACTCAAACTAAAAAGTTTTTTCTCAGCTAAAGAAACAATAAGAGAGGTAAATAGAGAGCCTACATCCTGGGAACAAATCTTTACTCCTCACACTTCAGATAGAGCCCTAATATCCAGAGTATACAAAGAACTCCAAAAATTAGACAATAAGATAACAAACAACCCAATCAACAAATGGGCCAAGGACCTGAACAGACACTTCTCAGAGGAGGACATACAATCCATCAACAAGTACATGAAAAAATGCTCACCATCTCTAGCAGTCAGAGAAATGCAAATCAAAACCACCCTAAGATACCATCTCACTCCAGTAAGATTGGCAGCCATTATGAAGTCAAACAACAACAAGTGCTGGCGAGGATGTGGGGAAAAGGGTACACTTGTACATTGCTGGTGGGACTGCAAATTGGTGCAGCCAATTTGGAAAGCAATATGGAGATTTCTTGGAAAGTTGGGAATGGAGCCACCATTTGACCCAGCTATTCCCCTTCTTGGTCTATTCCCTAAAGACCTAAAAAGAGCATGCTACAGGGACACTGCTACATCGATGTTCACAGCAGCTCAATTCTCAATAGCAAGACTGTGGAACCAACCCAGATGCCCTTCAATAGACGAATGGATTAAAAAAATGTGGCATTTATACACAATGGAGTATTACTCTGCATTAAAAAATGACAAAATCATAGAATTTGCAGGGAAATGGATGGCACTAGAGCAGATTATGCTAAGTGAAGCTAGCCAATCCCTAAAAAACAAATGCCAAATGTCTTCTTTGATATAAGGAGAGTAACTAAAAACAGAGTAGGGACGAAGAGCATGAGAAGAAGATTAACATTAAACAGGGATGAGAGGTGGGAGGGAAAGGGAGAGAAAAGGGAAATTGCATGGAAATGGAAGGAGACCCTCAGGGTTATACAAAAGAACATACAAGAGGAAATGAGGGGAAAGGGAAAAATAATACAAGGGGGAGAAATGAAGGTCAGTAGAGGGGGTAGAGAGAGAAGAGGGGTGGGGAGGGGAGGGGAGGGGGGATAGTAGAGGATAGGAAAGGTAGCAGAATATGACAGTCACTAGTATGGCAATATGTAAATCAATGGATGTGTAATTGATGTGATTCTGCAATCTGTATATGGGCTAAAAATGGGAGTTCATAACCCACTTGAAGCAAAGTGTGAAAGATGATATATCAAGAACTATGTAATGTTTTGAACAACCAACAATAAAAAAAATAGATAAATTAAAAAAAAATTTTATGGAAAGAATGGGGGATATAAAAAAAAAAAATAAAGGAGGTTCCTGCAAGAGGGACACCTGATCACATGTCAGACACTTAGATAAGAAGTTATCCACCTGCGGAAAAAAATGGCTCTGTAAACATCCACAATCAAGTCCCTGAAGTGTGGTCAGGGCAGGACCAGACTTTATGGCCATTGCCAGGATAGAGACACCAAGACTAAATTAGAAAGAAACTCTAGCAGTAGAGCTCACAACAGGGGTTTCTTTTGGCAAAGTGTAAACATGCATCTCCCAAATCTCCCATACTTGGTTCATGAATTGCATCCTATTGAGCTTTACCTGGTATATATGCTCTACAATGATTTTAGAAAATTTAGCTTCTGTTATAGGTCTAGCTTTATTTTATCTGATCAGCAGGGAGACTATTTAATATAAGTTACTGAACTATTTCTGAAGCAAATATCATAGGTTAATTTTCTTATTTCCCTACAGATAAGTGCAGTGTGTTATTTTGTCCCAACTTTTAAGTTCAGTTCTTGTAATTCTTATTTTTTAAAAATTTCCCCATTCTATTTATGCTATCTAATTTATTCAGAGTATTTCCTTATAATTCATTTTTTTATTCTGTAATGACAGAAGTAATGTCACTTATTTTATGTCTCATTTTAGCAATTGGAGTCATCTTTTCTGCTTATTTTTCTGTAGACTTGTTAAAAATTTGTGAATTTTGTCGATCTATTAAAAAACCTTTATTTACCTTTTAATTTCTATTTTTTAAAATTGTTTGTTTAATTTGTGTTTTAGTCAGCTTTTTTGTTGGTGTGACTAAAAGACCAGAAAAATGGTAGAGAAGGAAAAGTTTATCAGAAGGCCCTTGGTTTCAGAGGTCTCAGTCAGTGGACAGCTGGCTCCATTTCTTAGGGCTGCAGGTGAGGCAGAACAACATGGAGGAAGAGTGTGGTACAGGGGAAGCAGCTCTCATGATGATCAGAGAGCAGAGAGAGACTCCACTCCACTCCATAGATACAAAATATATGTCCCAGAGCTGTGTCCCTAGGTGTCCCTCTTCCCGGCATACCTTACCCACCTTCAGTTAACACTCAGTTAATCCCAGCCAGGGATTGCACAAAATTATCATTTCTCCTCTAAACCTTCTTGCCTTGTCTCACACATGAGCTTTTGGGCACCTCCCATCCAAACCATTACAATTTGTTTCCCCATTAATCTTATTATTTCCTCCTTTCTGTGCGTTTTAGGCTTAGTTTGCTATCCTTTTTCTAGTTTATTAATGTAGATAATTAAGCTACTGATTACATAGCCTTGTTTGTATGTTTATAGTTGGAAATTTCCCTCCAAACACTGATGTTCTTCTGCTTCATCCCAAATGTTAAGTAAATTGTATTTTCATTTTTGTTTGATTCAAAATATTTTCTAGTTTTCTTATGATCACTTCTTTGACCTGTTGGTTAACTGGTACTGTGTTATTTAAAGCTTGCATTTCCTTTCATCATTTATTTCTCAGACAATTGAATTGTGGTCAGTAAATGGCCATAAAATTTTATCTTTTAAAGTATTTTCTATTGTTTACTTGGCTTCAATCAATTTAAATTGATTGAGACTTGTTTTATGACTTAAAATATTCTATCCTGCAGAATGTTCCACAAGTACTTGAGAAGAATTTGTGCATTATGATATTGAAGGGTGGGTATTATGCAGAGTTTATTGGATCTATAGTGTTTTGAATTTAAAGAAATGTTTATGTCTTCTATTCACTTTTTGATATTCTGTCTAATTGAACTATAAATAATTAAAAGTGAAATACTGAAACTCTACTATTTTTAAATCTTATTTTTTTCCTCCTCCAATTCTGCCAGTGGCTGCTATAGATACACTATATTTATATATATATATGCTATAAATATTAATACAGATATACATATTTGTATAATATTTATAATAACTATATTCTTGATGTATTGACCTTTCTATAATTATAAAATGTAATTAGGTCTTTCCTTGAATCTAGTAACATCTCCTGTTTAAAAGTTTATTTTATCTAATATTACCATGGCTATTCCAGTTTTTGTTTGACAACTATTAGTATAATATAGCTTTTTCTGTACTTTTACCTTCAACCTATTTGATAAAGATAAAAGTAGTTTCTTGTGTATATCATATAGTTACATTTTTAATCATTTAAAATTCTGAAGTATCTTTCATTTGAAGTATTTAATGTTTGTCACTTTAATTACTGATAAGGTAAATTAGTGTGTGCCATTTAATTTCCCACTTATTTTTTTTATTCTTCTATTTCTCCATTATAACCATCTGGGTCTTTAATACCTTTCTACTGTACTTGCGATGGTTAATTTGGGGTGTCCACTAGATAGAAGGTAGCCCAGAGAACTGGTGAAACACACTTCTGGGCATGTCTGTGAAGCCTAGATGAAATAAAGTTCTGAAGGAAAGAGCTGCTTCTCCTTCTTGTTGTTATTCTGTTATTCAACATCAGACTCCAGATTCTTGAGTTATGAATTGAGATATGCACCAGCAAACCTCCAGGAGAGATTTCTAGTCTCCAGGCTACATCTTTGGTATCAGTCTGGTTCTAAGGTTTCCATCTTGAACAGAGCTGCATTATTGGCTTCACTGGCTCTGATCATGTGAACCAATCTACTAAATCTCCTGTTACATAAATATGCACTATATTTGTTCTTTTTCTCTGGAGAACACTAACTTATATAGTTTTAATTATTTATATATAATTTGTATGTGTGTGTATATATATATATATATATACACACACATATACACATATATATATATATGTAGTTGTGTGCATAGAAAGTCAAATATATATATATATATATATATATATATATATATATATATATATATATAATTTATTTATTTGACTTTGATTTTTATAAATGTCATTCTGGATATATAATTACAATATTTTCTTTGCAGTACTGGAAATTGAAAACAGAGTTGTTCTACCACTAAGCTATATCCACAGTCTTTTATTTATTTATTTTTATTTTGACACAGAGCCTTGCCAACTTGCCTAGGGTGGCCTCAAATTTACCATCCTTCTGTTTTAGTCTCCCAAGTAGTAAGGATTACAGACCTGTACCATCCTGTCCAGGGGTATAATTAACAACTAAATTTAAAATTTTTTTTGCATTAATAGCAACTTGCATTCAGAAGTATACTTACAAAAAAATTTTGCTCCAGCATAGCTTCTTTCACTTTCTTCGTTTTTGAAGCCACTATTATCAATCAAACTTCATCTTTATGTATTATAAACCTGTTGACAGGATCACACAATTACTATTATATGTCTTTATCTTTTGAATCAGAAAGGAAGCAAAGTATAGTAATTCATATTTTCTTTTATATTTAATTGAAGATATTTTTCGCTATTCTCTCTGTCATCTGGATTCAAGTTACTAATTGGCATCCTTTCATTTCTACCAGATTAATAGCCTAAATATTTCTTGTGGGTCACATCTACCTAGCAATCAATTATTTTACTTTTTGTTTTCTTAAAAAGATTTAGGAATATAAAATATGATTCATATCCTACATTATTTTTGCAGGATAGTTTTGTTTGATAGGAAATTTTGAGTTGACAGTTTCATTTTTTTTTTCGGCACTTCTGATGTAATTCAATAACTTCTAGCTTCTGTAGTTCTTGATAAATCCACGGGCAATCTCCACAGGACTATTTACAAATGAGGAGTTTTGTATCTTCTCCTACATCCAAGATTCTTTTTCTCTTTGTCTGTCAAAAATGTGGAAAATATTTAGCTGTTATTCTCTCACATATTTCTCTGCCTCTATTCTTTCCCTCTGGGAGTCCCATTATAAATCCAATAATTATTTTCTTGATACTGTTCCACAGATCTTTGAAGTTCTGGATTTTTAAAATGTATCCAATTGAAATAAGATGCCCAACCGGGGCTTACTTTATTCTTTGTCTTTATTGTTGCTTTGTTGTGGCTGCTATTGTTGCTGTGTCTTTCCTTAATAAATTTCCTGGAACAAATCTCTGAAGTCTTCAGCATGGTTGCTGAAGTTGCTCAATTAACTTGGTGGTTAGCTTGTTCTATACTAAAATTTCTTTAAAGGCTGTGAACTAATCTGTCTCTCACCTTCTTAAAAGCGGCTATACCCACATTCTGTGGCACATTTTTACACCTCTATGGTATCTTTCACTTCTTTTTCATGTAGTTAACCAACCAGAGGCGTGAGATTAGTACCTGTTCATTTCCTTCATGGCCATATTCACAATCTCTGCACATATGAGTGAACTTCTAAATATGCAGGAGTATGTTGGCGTTTTCAAAGCCCTGTATGGACATGTAATCCCCAGATCTTACCTTGAACTCTTTGGCTAGTTTATACTTTGATCTAGTAGTCTCATAGCCTCAGGCAGCTACAAGGTTGAATAATTCCTTCTGATTAGTTTTGACAAACACTAGGAGGATAGAACATTTCCTAGTGAAAGAGTTCTGAGTCAGGTCAAATAAAGACAACCCCTATAAATGGAACTTTTCCAGAAATCTTTTGTTTTTCAGGCAGGTCAAATAGGCATAATTCTCTGGGCATGAGGTTTTCTGGAATCTCCAAGCCCAGTTTACTCCCTCCAGTGGGCATTGAAGTTATAGTGGATTTTGGATGAGGGGCAAGAGAATCAAGTCAGGAAAGGGTTCCATTAAACTTGCTGTTCTTAAAAAGATCAGCCATCATTCCTGAATAAATGCTTGCCTACTTGTTGCAACCTTTTGTTACCTCTCAAGATTACGAAGAGGTTGATTTTTAAAAGGTTTTTGCTAGTGTTCTATATTGCTTTTATGGAAAAACACATTTCAAAGGTACTTAATCTGTCATTCTTGGAGAGTTTTTTCTTTGCTATGAATTTTCAATCATACATTCCTTCTTTTTCCTGATATCCAAATTTGGCCTCTAATATGATTTCAGTTTTCATATCTCCTACCCACTAGTATCATACTACTCATGTATTACATATATGCCTCCATGTGATTGTTATGCAGTTAATTCCCCACCTTGTCTATCTCTAAGACCTAGGTTATCGTCATTGAGGGACCAGAGGCCCACATATAGGTTTATTCTTTAAGTGATTTTAGAATACTGCAAACAAATCTATTATTAGATTTCCCTGATGCTAAAAGACAAATTGTTAATATTTGTAAAGAGTAATGCCTTTTAAAAGATGATTTTTGCATGAGCTCTAAGAAATATTTTGAGAATCAAAACTTGATTCTTGAGTTAATATGAATTTTCAAAATATCCAAAATTTTTTCTCAATTTAGGATTTGAAAACTAAATATTATACTGCTCACACATTTCCTAAGTTATAAATTTTGCAGATGAAGCCTGATTATATTTGCCATGTTATCTCTTATCAGTTATGAGACCTTATTATGCACCACTAATTATGGAATTCCAACATGTTTATTTTATTTTGAAATATGTTAAAGTTGTTATATCATATTTTTGAAGCAACAGTTATATCAAAATGACTGGATATTTGGAAATTTCAAATAATTATACCAGATTTTACAATCTTTTGATATAATTCCAAGATTCAAGGATTTTAAATTCATAGTTAAGATATTTGTCTTTAATTTGAATGGATGAAATTTACAACTTTTATACCATTTTAGAGTTCTTAAAACTATTTCAAATTTCTAGAACATATTTAATCTTTCTATATACTTGCAATAGGAAACCTATACACATTTAAAAGTTTATTTTCTTGAAAGCATCAGTTTTCAATTTCAAGTATTACCTTGATCTTATATCTATCATGCCTTGCTTTTCTCCCATCCATTAGCTTAGCCAAGTATAATTAAACAATGTGAAAATATCCATTTCATTTCTCTCTTAAAGTTTTCTATTGACTTTCTCAAAATATTGCTTATAAGGACCTACACCATGATTGTTTCAGTGATTTTATAAAATATCATACAATTAAGAATGCCTAGGTCCTCTGTTGAATATTTCTACATGATGTATTTACAATCTGTGTTCTATGTTTGAACATGAAAAACATGATGGCTATGACTTTGCCTGTTTCTCAAGTGTCTGGAACTTAAAAATGTTTCTAGCATGTAATAGCTACTGAGTGTTAGCAGTTGACTGAGTACTAACTCTTATTACTTTATTTAAATATTTTGCTTTATATATTTTTCTCATCAAAATTGTTTTTGGTTTACTTGATTCTCTGTCACACTCTGTCTCATTCTTGGCATGTAACGTTATGAGAAGAACTCCATAACGTAGAGCTGTAGAATAATAAGGCAAAGTGTCAATCCCGGTTCAATATTATAAAGTAACGTCGAGCATTCTTAGTGGAAATCTTTCAGAGACATGACAATGAAATATAAACAGAAAAAAAAAACATGACAATGAAAATATAAACAGCCTGAGTTGCTCAACATATCAAGGAAAAATATCACAGCATTATTTTTTTTTCACAGTTAATTGCTTGAACTTCCTCCTTCCCCATTAAGAGGAATTATAACATTTCCCTTTTGGACTATCAACTCAAAATATCTCAAGAATTCTAAGGGTTTCCATTGTTCAGAGAAGTGTCAGACTCAGATTTCCATGTCCAATAGTTAACATACTTGTCTTTAATTTGAATGAATGAAATTAATAAAAAACAGAAATTTTATAAGGCTGTTAGTGCTCTGATTTTTGAGGAAATAATACATACTCATAACACTTATTATCTAATTTTACTATTGTGAACACTGTAAAAAATATATGTAAATGTAATAAGAATAAACTAAGGTCTAACTATATGCCCATGATTCTGTTTTAACAATCATCTTTAAAATAAATTCAAGACAACTCATATTACAGAAAATATTTGACCACACATTTTTAGTATATAATTCCTGTTCAACAATATCATAATACTTGTGTCACACTTAACATAATTAAAATTAGTTTATTAACACTACTACACCCTCAGTTTCAATATTTTTTCTGATTGAAAAATATTTCTTTAAAAGTTTTTTTCAAATCAAGATCCAAATGGGATCTGCACATTATTATTACTTTATACTCTTATATACTATAATATTGGAGACTGATCTGGAACGATCTGGTAGAGTCCTACAACCAACCCCCATTACATGAACTAGCATTATTAGTTATGAAATGTGTCATCCAGTACTTCACAGGCCAACCAACAAGGACATTTTGTCTTCTTAGAAATCATCTTGAGATTCCAACAACTTTTCTTTTGTATTATTCAGGCACAAAGTGCCTAATTTTTTATTCTGGTCCCAATTCAATGTGCTGTGCGCTCTGTATATTCTCTTTTCTTCTTTCTCAGAAGGATAAGTCACTAAGATGATAACTTCATGATTCCAAAGTATCTCCTACATTCCAAAGTATCTACAGTATCCATTAAATTAAGCAGCATTACAAAAACACACTCCATATTTATTGGTTTCAGATAATAATTAGATCATAATTAAGAGGCTGAAGTAATTATGCTGTGCTGAACCAGGTCTTTCTCCCGCTGGCTTTGTCTAGGATCAATAGTGTCTGCATGACTCCATTCATCTAGACCACCCAACTTTTGGAAAATCCATAGTGAGGGTGATCAGTAAAAGTGAGCCATATATCCCTCATCCTAGGTACAGCTTGGACATCTTCACAAAGCGACAGATGAAGGGAGTCCAACAGCAGCTGGAAGAGTGTTCCATTGTGTTAGTTACTGTCCCCTTAGCCAAACAAGTCAAATGACCAATGACTCAGAATGAGTGTGGTCAGGAACTACACAAAGGCAGAAAGCTAGCAGAAAAGGAGAGCAGAGCCCAGTAGCCCTTCACACACCTCTGAATCTCCAGAGCATGGGTATTTATGGTGAATTTCAGCATCTTCTTCACTTGCCAAAAGAAAAAGCAGTCTCACAGATTTAATCTCCAACTAATCATTCCTCTGAAAAAAAATGACCTGATGAATATAGCTTTTGTTTTGATAAAAATAATACATTAATTTTATATTTATTACTCATATATCTAAGCTTATAATTAAGCCATGTTGATGAACCCACTTCATAACTTTGCTTGACTGCTTTCAAAGGAAATGAGATTATATCTGTCTAGTCTTCAAAATGACATTTTCAATTGCATCACCTCCACCAGACAACCAGGAGACTCAAGTCTGACAGGGCTGTCTCTCAGTACATAATGTCAGAAATGGACAATAAAACTCTGGGAGGCTGATGCATTTCAATAATGCAGGAATTTTTTTTTTCTTTAAAGCTGCCTCCCCGCCCCAACCTCCCACAGGGAAGAGGTTTTAAAGCATTCATTGTGGGAGAAAAGCGATTTAACTTTTTTTTTTTTTTTTTTAAAGAGGGTATTTCTTCGAACTGGAAAAGTTTCATGTCACTTTCAAGCACATTATTAAGAGAGGCAGAGCAAGATCTGATTCAAACTTTCCTCTCTCACAGCCAAATCTTCTGCAATTGAAAACTCCAAGGTGACAAAGGAGCTGCCAGGCAAGAATAAACTGTTCTGACTGAAAAGACCTAACTGTCCCTGTCATCTTGATGTCACCTGTGTTATTTCCTGAGAGTCAGACCGAGATGAGATAGAAACACTACAATTAAATCGAAAACTAATGGCAGCATGGGAAAAATGTCTAGCAAATATTATTTTCAATGATCCTTGTTGACTGTTTGTGAGACTCTAACGTGAGGCTGCAAGCACCCATGTGCAGGAAGACTGTCAGGCGTGCGTGCTATAAACTGAGCTGAATAATATGATAAGCTTGATCAGGACATTGTCTTACAAATAATGTGGCAGAAAAATCAGTAAGGCTCACTTTCAGTTGGCTTTTTGCCTTCCCTTTTCCCTCACCCCTAATTATTAATCCATCCTCCTGAATCCTGTAGAATTGCTTACCTGTTCCATTTCACGGTTATAAGGAAGTTGGAAAGCAATGAAAGAAAAATCTTTGGTGATTTTCATCAATGATTCCTTCTGATATCTTCACAAAGATGACAGCTGCCCTTTGCAAATACTGTCAAGACAGAATACATTAGAAGAAAATATAAAAGTATTTTACTCTAATTATTACTACTAGTTTTCACAAAGTAGCAGTACATCTCTTTTGGAAATATAAAGTTTGAATGATAAAAAAGAGAGCATGGACTAAAATATTTGGGATATACGTTTCATTCCGCAAAGTTAGCAGCAGCTTTAACTTAACAATTATTTTTTTAAAGATAATCTTAGACTGGTAAAATAATTAGACAGGAAGTGTTAAAAGAGTTCTGTATGTCCTCTGCCAGATATCACTGGCTTAACACGTTACAGAAGCATAGAACATCAGTAAAAACTTGGAAATTCAGCTTGAAATAATATTGTTAATAAAGTGAAGACTTTATTTCAGTTATATCAGATTTTCTGTGAATACCCTTCTGTTTATTCTAGGATCCCATATTACATTCAGTTGTCACTTCTTCATAAAGTCATGTAATCTAAGATAGTTTTTTTTGTTGTTGTTGTTTGTTTTTTGTTTGTTTGTCACTGAGAATTTACCCAGGGGAATTTTTTACCACTGAGCTACCTCCCCTACCTCCCCAGACATTTTTTTTTTGAGAGAGAGGTTCTTTCTAAATTGCTGACGGTAGCCTCCAACTTGTGATCCTCCTGCCTCAGCCTCCTGGGTCATTGAGATTACAGATGCTTGCCATTCCACTGAGCTGAGATAGTTCTTTGTCCTTTCTTTGTCTTTTGTTACCTTACCACTTTCAAGGAGTAGCAGTCAATTATTTAGTGAATTATTTTACACATTGCTGTTTACTTTATATTTTCCTGTATTTTCCTTTTAATCATATTGCAATTAGATCTTATTAGGAAGATTACTGAAAATGTGATATAGCTTTTTCAGTGCATGTTACAAGGGACACACAAAATCCATGAGTTACGGGTGATGTTCAAGTGGTGTTTCCAAGGTTCATCATGGTAAACATGCTTTTTTTCCCCTTATAGTTACTAATTTTATAGGAAATAATTCTAGTGTTTGTGCGCATATCCTGTTTCTCCTATATTTTCTTCCCACTACTGTTAGCCTCTACTAGTCAGTCATTCTTGCTCAATGATTGCTGTGATATTTATTCTAAGAAAGGGGGCTTTAGCCTTGTACTAGCCTCATTTGTAACCCGAATTATTACTCCTGTCCCCTTTTTGCATGTTTCCATACTTTGTTATTTCCTTTACCACTTACTTCCTAGGCACATAAAATGTATCATATTTGTTTTATAGTAAACTCTTCCAGTCTTGGAACCCACCAGTTCTGTAAGAATCTTGTGTTATTTAATTAAAGAAAATTTTCAATACTGTCTGGGCACTATGTGAGCTAATGGCTACTGTTATGTCACCCTTTCCAGAGTCTTTCAGTGGGTTTAATACAGGGAAAAATACACATCTCTTTCTCACTCTTTCCCACATCCATGTACATACCTCTATCATTCATCTATCCAGAAGTCCATTTATCCATCTAGTAATTGTAATAATTAACAGAAAAAAAATCTTCAGATAAAATACAAATGAAAGGCTATGAGTTCATAATGAAAACTTTGACTATAGTCCTTCAGCTCAAATTTCTTTCTAGATTTCCACCTTTCTCAGAGTGAAGAGAGAAAAAAAAAACCTGACTATTATTGTATTTATTTGTCTCCAATATAAATATCAATTCTTAATTCCCATTTCCCTCTTTTGTAGGAAATAAGCTTACCAACTAGATTAGAGTGTTTTTGTACAGGTAATGAATGATTGCGTCAGGAAGATGAGGCTGATTCAAAGGAAATGAAATGCTGATACCTCCAGAGTACTTCCCTCTCCTCCAGCCTGTTGCCAAAGTTACCTCCCTCCAGGGAATTGTTCCTCACTGTGAGGAGTTGTCAATGAGTAGCTTCTAGGTGGCTCCCTTCCTTCCTGTACCCCTGGGTGGCTGGGTTTCTGTCCTTCACTACTTTTTGGGTCATGTAGGCAAGATAGGAGGACAGGGTATGTGAACACAGAAAATCTAAAACCTATAAAAGGAGCAAGATACTCCAACTCCCTTGGGCACCACCTCCTCTGCAGAGGAGTCTCTGTCCTCTCTCTCTCTCTCTTCTTTTAAATGACACTTTCTGCACTTCCCTCAGTAGGTGTTCAATCTTCAATACCAGAGGAACAGAGACCCACAATCAGAATCTCAACACTGGTATCATCTCTGATCTCAGGAGGGTCCTATTTTCACTACCAAAGTTCCAAATGTACTTTGACACAGACAGCCAAAAACATCCTATGCATGGCAGACAGAATAATGGCCTTTCAAATATTTCCATATTCTAATTCCAAAAAACTCAATATGTCAGATGACAAGTCAAAAGGTAATTAAGTTGAAGATGGGACTAAGTTTGCTTATCAGCTGAATTTAATATAAGGGGATTATCACAGATTATCTGAGTGGGTCACATATAATACAAGCTCTGTAAAAGTGGCTAAGAAGCAGAAGAAAAAGGTGCTGTTAGCTTTGAAGATGGAGGAAGGGGGCTCTGGTCAAGGAATGTGAGTAGCCTCCAGAAGCTGAAAAGGTAGAGAGCCTCTATGTGGCAATGTAGCCCTGCTGGTAACTTGATTTTAACACAAATTAAATAATTAAATGAGCTTTTGATTTCCTTGATTTTCCTCAACTCTTTTTTTTTTTCTATTTTCAGTTTCATTGAGTTTTATTGTTTTGTTTTGTTTTTGTTTTTTAATGTTTTCTCTTCTCTGTTAGCTTTGAGTTCAGTTTCTCCTCTATTTCTATTTTGGTAAGGTGGAAACCTAGATTATTAACTTGACATCTCTCTCCTAATGTAAACCATCGATTTCCTTCTAAACTCTATTTTAATTGCATCTCACGTTTTTAAAACAACTATGTGTAGGAGTTCAAAACACACTTAAATTTTATTGAGACTTCCTTTTTATCCATGTTACTTGTAAGTGTGTAACTTAGTTTTCAAATAATTTGAAATTTTCCTGAAATATTTGTTTTTTATTCCTAATTATATAATGGTTCCAAAATATAGTTTGTATGATTTCTAGTCTTTAAAATGAGTTCGAATTTGTTTTGTCTCTGAGTATGGCCTGTCTTCTGGAATGTTATATATGTACTTAATATTACACTCTGGTATTGTTTGGGATAGAACATTTTCATTTTTGTTAAAAAAAATCAATGATGTCTAGAATAATCCATCATAGAGGTTTTAAATAACTCAAGAATTCTTCATCAATTTTCTGTAATAATGAAATATATGCAACAATAACCATCCTTTATTAAATTTGGTTGGTCAATATACACAAAATATTACCTGCATTAGTGTACTTCTACACAATTGATGCCATTGACAATCATTAGTTTGAATAAACAATAGAATTCTCTCAAATTTAATCCCCATATTTACAAGAATTAAGTCTGCTTTTAGACTACTATATCGACCAGAGTTTTCTGATATATCTCTTTCTTCATATATAAAGTGTGGCAAAATGAACTTGGCACTTTAAAAATTTATTTTTCTTTCCTTTTTTGAAAAATGAGAAGATTGGAATTGGTTTACTGTTATCTTAACCAAAAGACTCTTTTAAAAGTATATCTTAAATCATTGTTTTGAAGTGCTTTTATAAGAGCAATTCTAATATTTTTCTAAAAGATCTCTAGCTTTTGTCACACAATAAGTCCCTTAAACTTATCTTATATCAGTGATACCATAAAAGTAGTCTAGCTTTAACATTGAGCATTATTCGTGCTAATATAGTTACCTGAATACTTCCAAGTCAAAGCGGTATAGGCTTATCTTGTATTATTTACCTGAATGATAAAAGAAGAAAATTGCTTTTTAGATTTTTCTTTCATGGCCTATCTTTTACCTATACATATATATTAATAGTTTAGTTAATGAAACATGCTTCCTTGTCAGAAGCATGTTTAGATTTTGAAGAATTTTAAGAAAATACCAACCCATCTGCTTGTCACTATCCTATCCTTGAGATAAGGTTCAAGTGACTCCCTATTCATTATTTCTTCAGTGAAGTCTGCCTTTAATGTGGGGTACCTTTCTTATCCAGTTTCAGTGGAGGCTTTTGCTATGAGCTCCCTTGTCCCTGTTAGGTGCCATATTCCTTTGTTAGGCAACATAAATTTAAATTTTTGTAGACTTGCTCCCATGAAGTGAAAATAAAAAGAAATCCTTAACTCTCTCTCATATTGTTGTGTCACGAACTGTATACTTTAGATAAAGTTTTATCTAAATTCTATAGAATTCCAGGGTCAAATTTAAATGATTATGTTGATGGACAGATACTCAGTTTAATGAATGGAGTACATTAGCCCAGTTTTGAGCTACATTAGACATTATATAATATGACACTACTTTTGCCTTAAATTCCTAGGATTCCTTAAATTCCTACCAGAACAACTTCTTAGGAAAAGTTAATTCAACTTAAATGTTGATTGACCTCTATGTATTCTAGAGTTTTTGTTTGTTTGTTTGTTTTGTTTCTATTATGTGGTGGTGGTCTGTTTGCTCACCTCTTTGTTCTAACATCTCTAAATAAAAAGAGATAACTTTTCAAGTAAAGAATCCCCAGTATAATTTCTGTCATGTGACAGGTGAGGTATATTTTTGATAATTTTTTAAAAAAGTATTTAGTGAAAGTTCTTTAATAATTAATGCCTGACTAAAGAGATTATCTGTCATCTGAGTACAACATGTGCAACAATATCCATTTTGCTACAAGTCTATGAGGAATTTTCTATTTCTTCTACTGCTTGAATATTATTTAACAAAGAAAAATGTTAGAAGGTTTTAACTTTGACTCCCCTTGGTAAATAATCAAAATAGAAAGCTCAATAAGGATAAACTGTAATAAATTGAATTTTATTGGAATATTTTAAAATGTAGACTAAAATCTTAAATCACTGGGAAATTTATATACATAAGAGAAAATGAAAGTGTTTTAAACTACTTTGATATAAAATCAGTGAAAATCCGTATTGTGAGAAAAAAATCTCAGAATACTGACTTCTTTCATCTTTATTAGTCAACATATTTTTATATTCTCTACATGGGATCCACAGACTTAAAACTATTGACAAATAAAACATTCTAATGGATGTTACAAAACTTTTTGTTTCCCATTTATATGTCTTAAAGACATATAAATTTAGGTGTTAGTAATTCTCAAGATAAAAATTTCTTCTATTACACTGCAGCTTTCTTTCATTATCTATAAATATAAATTCAGTTATTTTTGTTAAATGTGCATGAATGGCATCTTTCCTTTGAGAAACCAGCCTCTACCTCAGAGCAAAGCCTGTCCAAGGAAGGGGGCATGACCCTTGTCCTCCAAAAGACCCACAGAGCACTCCTAGGTACATACCCACCCTGCTGAGTTGTTTATCTACAAACAGGAGAGATCTGCAGAGCCAGGTGTCCCTGACTCAGTCAGCCAGGTGAGGACCCATAGAAACCCCCTAGCAGCCACCAATCAGCATGAGACATGGAAAATACCTGGGATGCCAGATGACCCCCCAGTAGTTTATGGTGGTTGATAACATGTTGGGAAACCATGTAGTTCAGCAAGTACACCCCTCTGGCTTAAACCAATCAGTTCAAAGCAATCCCCCTCTTGTACTAACCAATCACCCTTACCCAATTTGTTCCCGCCAGTGAATGTGCTAATCTTGTTTTAGAGTTGTTTTATGATTTTCCCGCAGTGTGTGATGATTTGCTAAGAGATGCTATGATGTATGTGAAGTCTCTGCCTTCCCCAAAGAGTGTATAAAACTGCTGCAAACCCTGGGCTCAGGGCCTCTAAGCATCACCAGTTGCTGTGTGTGCAGAGGACAGAGCTAACTCCCAATAAACACCTCTGTTGCTTTCATAGATCTTGGTCTCTGGTAGTCTTTTGGGGGTCCCGAATTAGGGCATAACACCTTATGAAGCATTTCTCTATTAATCTCTCTAGCATTTTTTTAAAATTAGTATTCCATAATTTAATGTCCTGGAGTATGTAATTGAAGGTTGGGGAATAAAATTTTCTCTATGAGAGTTAAACTCTTAACTCACAGGACCTCTAGGTCAGGTAAACAATTACATTTAGACACAAAGGGGCAATTTTACTGGTTCCCCAGAAAGGATTTCTGGGGAAGGGATATTCTTCCTCATTGAATTCCAATTATTATTTCTTATTCATAATAGAGAGGGGAATTCAGAAATGCATAGGCCATCAGCATTAGATCAGCTAGATCACCTCTGCTAGAACTTTGTCCTTCACTCTCAGAGAAAGCTGCTTTCCCACTGTATGCTTCAATTGTCCCTCTTAGGGACCATCTTCCTTTGTTACACACCATAAGTTTGATCTCCGTGTACTTGCTTTCATGAAGAACAAAAATTTAGCAAAAAAAAAAAAATTCTTAGCTTTATCCTATATGTTGTTGTACCACAATCTATATGAGATAGCAAAACAGTGATTTTACCCTCATGACTTGAAATTGTACATACTTTTTTAAAAGACAGAACTTCTAGTCAACCTGCTCTTAACTGAATGTGGGCTGATTATATTAGTAGCTGTTCCTTGAAATAAACTGGAGATGTAAATGCTGATGTAGTAAAAGTTAATCATTTTCCTAGGGCCATTTTTTTTTATTATGTCAAGTTTGCCTTAGAAACACTTCTCCCTTTCAAAGAGATATGGAATGTTTTTATTTATTCCTATTTTAGCATAGGTACAGACATGAGTTTTAACTGAAACTGTGGTCTATTATACCCACCACTTCCTTATTGTCATTATGACATGAATTACTGCCTCATATTATTAACACATTTTGATATAACAAACACTGAGTGACCTCAATTCTAATTAAACAGTTAACAAAATTCTGAGATATAATTCAATTTTACATTCCATAAAATTCTTGAGAAGGGAAGTCATAATTATACATGCAGACATCAGATTTCTTCTATTCTGTGGTTAAAAATTATTGCCTAAAGCACAGTAAAATGATTTTTAAATGCTTATGATATTCAATAAAAATAAAATATTGATATCCTATTATGAGAAAATTCATGTTTTAACATGAAGTATGAATGTACTTGCAGTAGTTATGGCTTATTAATTATTAAAAGTTTTAATATAATATATTAAAAAACTTAGAGAATTACTTTTCAATATTCCAAGTCATTTAAAAATCTGTGGGTATGTCATTAATAAATATTAGTATCCAGTCCATTAAATTGCTTTTTTTTCTAGTTTTACTAATTCTGAAGGCAAAGATATATATGAATTCATGTTGAAAAAAAAATGTTTACTAGTGATATGAAAAAAAATGTATATATCCTTTACATAAAATGTCTTAAGCCTGATGCGGAAACTGGTAACCTCTGAGAGGCAAATCACGACCTTCAGATTTAAAAATCTCCATGCTGTTTTACCAGAACACTGCAGGGTGTATGTAAAATGCAACCCTAATGATGTATTTAGAAACAAAAACGTAATAAGTCTTTTATACTAAAATGGGAAATTTTTCTTACATTATTAAATGTACAGTCTGTAATTAAAAGGCATGAGAAAACTCATGGAAATCTATCGTCTCAATCTCCTATGAAAAAGTTTTCTTCATTAAGAAGTCATCTGAATGTAATTTTTGAAATTTCATATTTTGAATGATTTTGGTAAGTATCATGTTTTACTTAATTCATGAGGGAAGCTGCAAAATAGAAAGCTTTACTATAGCTGAGCACATTGGTGCATGCCTGTAACCATGGAGACAAGAAAGGCTGAGGCAGGAGGATCGCAAGTTCTAGGCCAGCCTGAGCATTTTAGGGAGATTTATCTCAAAAATTAAAAGTCTAAAATAAATAAAAAGAAAAAAGTAGAAATCAAATCTGCATATTGAGTTAAAATTTAAAATACCTGACACTGAATGACTCTTTATCTGAACATGGTGTCAGTGGAAGTGGGGGTATTTGCATGAAGAATCACATTGCTCTCACAAGTGACACCTACAGCTACAAAGCAAAGGTGAATCTTGCAAAAAGCAGTATCCAGAGTAAGAGAAAAATATGTAGCAATTTCTTTGCAAAAGCATAAAAAGGGAGTAGTGATGCAGTCTGCTGGAGCTGCTCCCACTCTTGTTTTAGCACAGTGTTTAGAATCTCCAAAGGCAGTTTGGCAGAATGCATATTTTTGGCAAACATCAGTTGGTTAAAAAAGGTGGGCATTTATGTGTCTCTACATATACAGCAATGTTGTAGTATCAATCCCAGATGTTTGCAGAGAATGTACTGCAAACATTATCTGAAAATATATGGTCAAGTTAAACAGACATTATTTTAGTGTGAATAACAATTAAAGAAACTAGTGTATAAGCCACATAAAGATACTGCAAGAAAAAAAATAGAAAGTAGGAGGAATAAAAAATATTACTAGAAGTTTTTTTTAAAAAGCCAGTGAAGTTGTGACTATATATTGTCATGGACAAATAAGAAAATCCTAATGTAGAGTTTCACAAACTCAAAGACCATGAGGAGGGAAAAAAAGTAGGAAATACGAGGTGACAGAATTTATAAAAGATTGTAGCAAATAAAATAGCTCACATAATGAAAAAATCTAAAACACTTAACTCCCGAGACTCAGAAGGCTGAGGAAGGAAGAGGGCAAAATGTGACTATATTGGGATATAGAATCTCTGCAACAGTAAGTAAGTGAAAATGAATTTATTAAGAGGAGCCCTGTTCTGTATAAGAAAAGGCTATTTGGACAGTGGCAGACACAGAGGGAAGACATGTGAAAAACTTGGAGAAGACAGCTATCTAAAAACCAACAAGAGAGGTCAGGAATAGATCCCTCCCTCACAGCTTTCAGAAGGAATCACTCTGCCAATATGTCATTCTCACACTCCCAGAACCAATAGGAGATGTATATGAATGGCTATAAAAGTGTGTAATTAGCTTGACTCACACTATCAGAAGATGGATAGTCCCACATTAGCTATCTGCACACTGGAGGGCACAGGAACAAAACTGCACAAAGACAGAAACCTGAAAATCAAAGGGACCAATTTTGCAGCCACCATCCAGGTGTCTGAAGGCATGGAAACCTTCAAGAGAATAACTGAGAGTCCATGTTGGAGCAAGGAGGGAGCTGATGTCCAAATCCATAGGCAATGGTAGCAACTGATGCACAGCTCAAGAAGTTAGAGTTTGCTTCCACTGCAGCTTCCTCTTTCTTCAGGTTTTCTGTTCCATGTACGTCCTCAGCCTATTGGACAGTGCCACCCACATTCAGGGTGGGTCTCCAGACAGTTGGCTCTGAAAACATTCTCACAGATACGCCCAAAAGTCTCTTAATTGTAGGTGTTTCCTAGGCATCTCTCCATCCTATCACATGGACAATCCCGGATATCCATTACAGAGTGGCAGCTGTCTAATAGTCAGTGATGCTCACTGATGTCTAATGGTGTGTCCTGGGAGAAAGAGAAGATGGATGTCACAAGAACACTTTCATTAAGAAGAAATAAGTCACTGCTGCAGTATCTGCAAGGGATGAGACACTTTTGAGGAACTCTTAATTTAGAGAAGAATACAAGGAAGAATTGAGAAATGAGAGGGAACAACTGCTAACTAATTATCAATTCCAGTGAGCACATTGGGAAGAATTCAGGAACTAAAACAGGATGGAAAAACAGGATAGATGCCAGGGTTATTAGCACCCTGATCCAGCAGATTCCTGCTTGAAGATGATAACCCCCTGGAAAAATAAAAAGTCTGAAAATAATCGGTAACAAAGAGAAAGACAGAGGTTAGATTTAAAAAGGCAGGCTCCTGGTGGGTCTTCCAGCCCTGATAGGAAAAAAAAAAACTAAACAACTGAAAAAGAACCCAATCCTTTATTTAAGAGAGAGTGCATCAAAGGATTCAGTGTGGCAGGGATCTTGAGGAAAACCCTGCTAAGAGTGGGGAAAATGGGTTGTTTGGTGCCTGACAGGTTCCACCCATATCCCTGTGGCTGTGTTTGAACCTAGGGCTGTGAACTAAGGCAGAGCACCAGCATGATCTGGGCTTTCTAGAATCGGGTGGTTTCACCCAGGAGTTCCCAGAAAAGCATCTCCCCTGCCTTAATGGCTCAAACAAAATCCATCACTCATACACGGCTTCCAACATTACAAAAATAGATGTATAGAGCTGCACGGAAGTCATAGGATGTGGCTTGAGAGCCCTGATGTCCTTGTGGACATCACATGAAAGGCATTCAAGGCACAAATAGGTTAATTTCAATTACTCAAGGCAGAAAATAGTGTTAAGCTATAATATCATATTTTTAAATATGTGACTCATGGACATGGACACCCAGATACATATATGCACACATGCCGCAGTCTGGCTGGGCACAAAATCACGAGCCACTCAAGCAGGAACAAACTTTATTTTTGAAACTCCCCGCCAATGCCCCGGCCGCTCCCAGGGAAAAAAATGCCGACTGACCCACCCGGCATTCTCCAGGACCCACAACAGGAAATCCCTCCTCCAGAATTCCCTCCTACCGCATTTCCCCAACCAATGGGAACTCTCCAGGAGTCCGTAGCAGGCCAAGGTGGACAGCAGGGGTCTAATATCCAAATGAATGCAGATCTTAACATAATCGTATCATCTCAATGGCTTGCTGGCGTCACCTTTCAACCAAAAATGCCATGCATCATATTACTTGGCTATGGCTCTTAGCACACACACAGTGTAGAATATATTTACAGAACATCTGTGCTTGCCATATACTTCACCCTGGATAGTGGATTTCTGGTTAAATTGTTATCATTAGGTTATAGAAGATATTATGTATAGACAAATGTTTTCAATGTACATTTATCACCATAAATGAGACCAATATAATAACCTGGTTATACATACACAGTTTGCATATCAGGCGATGATACTAAAAATAATTAAATATTCTAATTTATTTTCTTGGATATACTGAAGTAATAAAAAAGAAAGTTTTATAGAGTATTAGTCTGAAAGGTCACTTTTTTGTTTTCCCAACTCAGCTATCAGAGGAATTCAGCCCTAGTATTTAAAATTATTTTTTAATTCACAAATTATAATGTGTACACTTATAGAATAGAGTGTGATATTTTGATCTCTGTATACGTTGTAGAAAGATCCAATCAAGCTGAATAGCATATTTATAGCCTCACTAGTATCATGTGTGTGTCTCTGTTGAGAATGTTAAAAATCTATTCTCTTTCCAATTGTAATTATATAATACATTATTATTAACTGCAATCACCATACACTTCAAAATATCACTAAAAGTTATTTCTTCAGTCTAACTGGAACTTAAACCCTGTGATTAACATCTTCCCTTTCCTCCTACCCCTGCATTCCCCAGCCTCTGGTAACAAATTTTTTACTTTACATTTTCATGAGATTGATTTTATTTTTATTTTATTTTTTTAGACATATAAGTGAAATCCTGCATTATTCATCTTTTTGTACTTGGTTTATATCAGTGTCTTCCAGCTCCATCCATGTTGTTATGAACTACAGAATGCCCTCTTTTAAGGCTTTAGAGTATTTCATCCTGTATTTCTACAACTTTTTCTTTATGCACTATTGCATTATTATATTCTGAGTTTGCTTTTAAAACTTGCCTGTTGTGAATAATGCTGAAGTGAACATGGGAGTGCAGACAACTCTGTTAAACTAGTTATTTCAGTTTCTTTGGCTACCTAGCCAGAGTTCACATTGATGGATATTTTACTAGTTTTGTTTTGTTTTTGTTTTTGAGAAATCTGCTATTTCCAAAATGGTGGTATTAATTTACATTGCCACCAACAGCGTACAGACATTTCCTTTTCTTTACACACTTGCCAGCATTTATTATCTTTCTTTATTCTGATAACAGCCGTTCAACAGGTATGAAGTAGCAGTTTATCCTGGCTTTAACTTGCATTCTTCTTATTATTAGAGATATCAAAAAATTTTTATGTACTGGGCATTCACTTTTCTCCTTTTGAGACATTTCTGTTAAGGTCCTTCCCACCCCCCACCCCACCCCCGCCTTTTGTTGTTGTTATTGTTGTTCTGGGGATTGAACCCAGGGCCTTGTGCATGCAGGGAGGCAAGCACTCTACCAACAGCCCCCATTTTCTTTCCCCAAATTGGGTTATTTGTTTTCCTCCTATGGAGTAGAGTTTCTTAGATATTTTGGATATTAGCCCTTTGTAAGATGTATATTCACAAATTATTTTCTCCCAGTCTGTGTGTTCTTTCTTCAGTCTTTTACTTTCTTTGCTGTCCAGAGATTTTAAGTTTGAGTAAGCTTATTTGTCTATTTTTGCTTTTGTTACTTTTTCTTTTGGATTCTTAGGGGGAATAACCAGTGTCCAGTCCAATGCCTTGGATCTTTTCTTCCTCTGTGTTTTCTTCTAGTATTTTTACAGTTTCAGTTCTTAATCAGAAAGAAACTGAATTTATATGCGCATGTATTTCTAACAAAGAAAAAAGTTTGTAATTAGGAATAATGAAAGGCTTTTACTTTGAAATAAGAAATTCTGCTTTGCCTCTTTTGGCTAACGAGGATAAAGGCTCTCCACTTGGAACATGATATATAGAGTTCTATGACAAAACATATTTTTCAAGGTCCAACTTGAACTTAAGGTGATTTATTTGACTTGGCATAAACCTGGGTTAATGAATCATGGTTAGGTAGAACCCTGTGGTCTTCAAAATTAAGGGTAAACATGACAGACGTCTAAAGTGAAAAGATATATAAGTCATCTAATCCTTAATGACAATTTATGTCCCTGGGATGATTTTATGCTCTGTATTAAATCCTACTTTCATTCAAGGAGTAGTACTGTTGAGCTTCTAAGAATTGGTTGCTATCAGAACTTGAAAGAATTATTAAATGTGTGGAGAAATGAATTAACACAGTTACTTTCCAACCCACTATTTCATTTGTAATTATAATACGATATGCTATGATTATGCAAACATAGGGAATATACAAGATAGAAAATATGGTTTTCATGGGAGCTTGTTTCCTAAAATTTATGACTGCTTGCTTTCCACAGCTGTGTAACAAGTCTTTATAAATAATGGAAGGATGCTGTAATCTGACAAACTTTATAATATAAATTATGTGCTAATTATACTAGTTTTGCTCTGTTTATTGTCTCCATTCTCTTATTTAAGAAGGATTTATTTTCAACAATAGAAATGCAAAGCCATTTAAAATGGATTTAACTGTAACTAACATAATCTGTTGTTGGCATAATTAGTTATATATTATTATAAATCACACTTGACCTTGAAAATATTGGTCAGTGAATACAATGATCATCATGTGAAAAATTAGTGTATATTATAAGCTGATTTCAAACTTTTTATTTAAATGATAATGTAACCATCATTTTTGAAAAGCCATTTTATTAATTTACTTTTTGTTTCTTTAGTGTCTTTAGAGAGGTACAAGTAGAAAATGTGCAGTAATGTCCCTTAGGATGCTCTAGAATTTGATTATTACCATTGTTTTGGAATATAAAGAATTTGGATTAGCCTGGTGAATATTAAAGATTCATGCTGGGAGAAGGAATTTAAGCACAGTCAGTAACCCAGGCAAAATGAAAAAAACCCTTGCTGATATTTTTAAACTTGAGCCAGAATCCAAGGAGGATATTAGTATCAAATCATCTAATTCACACTTCTAAGTGTGATGCCAACTATTCACTTTTCTTGGCTTTTGTAATAACAATTTGTTCTGTTATTTTTTGAGAGTATTAATTAGTTTTATGTTTCTCAGTTACTAATGTAACTTCATCTTTACTAAAATTATGAGTTTTGGTTTATCTAAATTATCACTCCTTGTTGTCTATACCCTATCCATAACATGTGCTCATTGGTATATGCTACTGGTAGAATATGGGAATGGAAAGCTCTCTTGCAAATATTTGCTGCAAATGACTTTTCCCTCTGATAATATGAATTTAGGACTATTCAAATGGTATGATGACTAGTAAAAAGAGCTTTAAAATGATTTCAATCTTCAACTATTACCTTCTATCACATTACATTAGCACGAATCCTCAAATATACAACCTCCTGTGTGGTGAGTGGGATTGAAGCTTGCAAGATTGTGTGAGTGAGCCTAGGTGGGTTTTCCATATATCAGCCTCATCGTTTAGCTTTGGGCAGTACCATTAGTTGTGATATACACTTTGTCCCTACAAAGACATCTCAGCTTCTTGTCTTAGGCTTTCTATGACATCCTGAATTTAATCAAAGCCAACTACAGGGAAGTTGGTACTCATGGGGACAACCTTCTTTATGAAAGAAGAGCAGTCAGTGGTCAAAAGTCCCAGCATCAGGTTCCCTAGAAAGACAATGCTACGGTGTATCCCTGATTTCTCTCAGAGATTTCTCAAGCAAGACAACTTCCATTTTGACAACTGTCTCAAAATACAATAAAAAATAGCCTTTTTTTCCTTCCCTATCTCAGTTTCCCCTTTACCCCACTCTTAATGACAAAGATTATCCTCTCCCCAATAGCCACCTTTACCCGAATCCTCTTCTCAGACTAAAATATCTTACACAATATTAACACTTTATTCATTGTCACATATTAATCATTTCTCGACAAAGTATATAGAACATAACAAACTTTGTCTAGAATTTGCAGTTTTTTTACTACCTAGATTATCAGTTTTTAATCCATTTACTAGAAAGTATGATAATTATTTTTTTAAAGTGTTCATGATATTTTTTTTCTAGAGGAGTTGAGTATGTTGGTTTTCAATTGATTTATTTAATGGATGCGTGGTTTTCTGGTATCCATTTTTTACATGCAATGGTATGCAAATTTAGAAAGAGATGAATTCACTGAAAATGGAAATATGTCATCTTAATTTACATAAATCTTTAATACCTTTCAAAAATTTATTGATTCATGCAAGTCAAACAAACCCTTATTTGAATTCCTTTTGTTGACATGTAGTTTTATTTGATGATCATCAGTGTTGCTGATAATAGAATGTAAACCAAACAGCACATTGTTCAAAAGCTGATTTTGGATTTATTGTATGCTATTAAATATATGTTAAGCTAAGGGATTCTTTGAATTTCCTCTGAAATGAGTGAATGTATCCAGAGAAACTATCCTACGTGTACTTTCAAATTCTAAATTTAATAAAATATAGTAGATAAATGAAAAAACCTTTACCCTCCTAAAATGGACCTAGAGACAGAAAAAAATGTATTCTAGTCTTGTATTTTCAAATATTACTGTATGCTTAATTATGTAGACTAATATTAACAGCTACTAAAAGTTTTTTTTTCCTGTGGAATTAGGCTATCTAAATGCTTTTTCTGTAAGTTGAACAGCAAGTACCATTTTAAAATAAAGTATTTTCTCTCTCAGTATATTTCAGTATTTTTGGTTTTTTTCCTTTATTTCACCCTTACTTCAGCTCTTGTCACTCTTTTTTTTCTTTGCATCAAATGTGCAAGACTTTTAAAAGCATTACTAAGAGATAACCTTCAAAATCTATCTAAATAATTCATTAATTTTTATTAGGAAATATACCAATATTCTGTCTGCCAAGGTTTCAGCATCATCAAAGGAAACCTGAAGCACAGCTTCTGTGGACTCCATGAGAGAGTCCTTGAACTTGAACTTTTCCTATTTCTACTATATGTGGAAAAGAGCTAAAAATCTCCCTGGGTGGTATCCCAGGAGTTTAGGAACAAAGCCCATTCAGCAGAGGGAACAAGTAAGCCTTCTGAACTAGTAGACATCAGAACCATGATATGACAGCCCTAACCCAAGGGCAGCATGTTGTCAGCCAGGAATATTGCTAGGCTCTGACCATGCGGAAAAGGATAACAGATCAAGGTTCACACCCAACACCAGGTTCTTCTAGAGCCCCCAGATGGTCCAAACCAGAAGACACAGGATTTGGGAGGCAAACTGCATAGAACCACATGACTCCACGTAGACCCCAGGAAAACACCTTTAAATTTTGAGGATGTGGGAGTTCTCACTATCAAAAGGTCATCAATCTCCATGGAGGGGAGCAATAACAGTGACATAGGTGGAACTCTGAAAGAGCATTATTACCTAGAAAGACTGTGTGTCACTTAAAAGATTTCAAAGTTATATGTGAAGAACTTCACTGAATGCAACAAATACCTTTCTCTCTCTATTCCTATCAATGATGTTTTCATTACATTCTGATTAAACATATTTTTTGTTCAATTGACTTCTGTAATATAAATCTGTAGACAGATTTGAAAAAATAATTTTGACTTATTTTATAGTCAACTAGAAACATAAAATTGTGTATAAGAGAAAAACAAATGCATATTTTTCTTCTGCAGGAAATATAGACCATTGTGATAAATTCAATCAGCTGTGAAATTCCATGAATATGGGTGACAAAAAGTCATATGATTATTGACATTTATGTTATTTAGAAGGTAAAATATTCTAAAAGCAACTAAAAATACATGCAAAACTAAAAAAGAATTTGACATTAGCTAAATAAAAATTTGTTTGAAATTCAACTTTATTCTTCATTGTCATGGGCTAACATGGGTAATCAACCAAACAACAACAACCAAATATTTCTATAATCTTTCCCTGTAATCTATTTACAATTCACCCTTACTTGTATTTTTCAATTTCTTCTACTGTAAGTTTTGTGTAATAATTTTCTTCTTGAAAATATTTGTAACCTAGTTTTACATGGCAGTACATGCATTACTTTATTCATTGTCAAATTGCTCTTTTATATTTATGATTATTTGGAGTCATATCACAATATTTTAATAAGAATCTGATTATATAAGTATTATTTGCACTTGCTATATTACATAAAATGGGATAGTAAATTAAAAGATCATATTTTTCTGGAGCTCTTTGAGTTATGTGGCCTTAGGGTCTACATTGAGAGTCTGTATTTGCTGTAGATATAAGAACAGAAAATTATTATAATTAATTCAGCTAAATTTTGTTTGGAAAAACAATGAAGTCAAAATAGTTATGTTTTCCTTTTTAGAGAAGTTTTATACTGAATCATAGAATTATTGTAACACTCAGATTTATTTACCCAATTCACTAAAGATTCAAATTATAGTACCTAAGGCAACAGGCAAGGAATGGTTAATTGGGACCCATGATACTGACAATGTTGAGAGGTTTAACTAATTTCAATTTTAAATTAAGACTGTTTTTAAAACATTATCATCAATGATCTCATTTATATTATATGTTAAAGTATTATCACAATACAAATGCAACTTCCATATTTATGATATTGAAATATTTTTTAAAATATAGGCTTAGGTGCAATCTTTACAAAGATTTGCATAGTAAGTTCCTTAAGAAGTATTATTAGATTTTTGTTTAGCATATCAATCTTACTACATGTCTGTAAAATTTTGAAAACAAAAATTGATATTATTTTGAAGATTGAAAATAATAGCAAAGAGTTGGCAAAATCAGACTTACATAGGAACTCTGTATTATAAAAATGAATCTGTTTCTGTAATGCATTATATATGTGGATTAGATCACTTAAGGTGTAACATTAAAAATTATTTACATAAAGACAATTATTTTTTTTTCTTTAGCACCAGGAAATACCTTGCACAAAACTTGAAATGAATAGCCCTTGAATTATTTTGTCTCTAGGGTTAAACCTGTACATTTCCCTTTAAGGTTGTATTGCCCAGTGTAAACATAAGATAATTGATTTTGGGCGATGATTAAATGAAAGGGAAAAACTTACAATTGCCTAAGAATTTTTATATTAAATATTTTAATTCGCATCATGATTTAATCAAAATATCATCTCTGTTTTACTCAATTTATTTTATTAGAAATTATGTTTAATCATTATTGATATCAAGTATAGTACATTATTAAAGCAAGAAAGAAATTCGAATAATATGGCTCAATATTTATAGAAAGTTTTAATCTTCTTGTTATTATACCTCTTGCTCTCACTGTTGGCCTGAGAATTGCTTTACTTTATGTATCATATTTTATAAAATGGTGGAAAATTTACAGATTTAAAACAAAAACTTTATTGACATGAATTTTAAAAAGCTTTATAAAATGTGGTATATTGCCTGAAAAATAACATCATGTTATATGAAAGAAAAAACATTATATTGAAATAAATAATTTCATACTTAAGAAAATATTAACCAAATTCTGTAGTTTTGTTGCTTTACTAAGAAATTGAAGTCATGTATTTATTAACATTATGAGGTTGGATCCAGATATTCTAATGTTATTTACATATGGGTTACCTGGGACAGATTTGAAATCATATAAGACCAATTTTCATAAACTTTAAATAGTTATTTTAATTCCAATTTACTGTGTTTTCCAAAATTTAAAAATATGTTTTTGAAAAACATTTTGAGTGCTACATATTTACTACAAAACAAATAATATCTCTTATTATTACACATATTGTAATTGTTTCTCAGTTTCTCCTCTAATCTTATTTATAAAAGATAACCTTTTATTATTATCTGTAAAGTTAGAAGAGAAGAACTTCCTTCCTCTTTGCAATGTTATTCACATCGGTTCTTACAGTGCTATAACAAATTGTTTCAAAAAGTTTTTTTCTTACATTTTTAATTGGCATTACTAGTTGTACATATTGATGTGATTTGTTGTTACATATTCATACATGCACAATATATTTCAAAAAAATTTTCAAAATAGTGTTAAAAGATTATTGCACAGAGCTTTATGTAAATACTTGCTTTATCATAGGCTTATATCTTGTAACTGCTTTATATTAAAACACCTAGCACTGGTACTGATAACACTATTATGTTTCTTTATATGTAGAAATATCAAGGATGTTCCATATGGATATTCATAAAACAGAAATAATTTCCCTGTTGTCAAAGCATGTTGACGCAAAGAAGCAAGAAAGAAACTCACACATTTTCCCCTGTCATCCTTTCAGAAGGATTAAGGCAATTATTACCATCTTCTTAGCCAATATTTTCACGTTGAAAATTATGTCAATATAGAATAACTCTCAATTTATTTACATATTGCTGAACTATGAAAATTTGTTTTGCTTAATTCATAGTCTTATATCAGAATGAGTTTTAATAGTTTACTATAAATTCTAGTCCTTAAAATATAATTGGCTCAGCTTTCCAAAATTATTTCAAAATTAATTTTACTTCTCAAGCAAAACAAGAGTTAAATATATATATATATATATATATATATATATATTTAACTCTTGATATATATAGATATAGATATATAGATATAGATATCAATTAGAGAACTGAATTAAATATTTTACTTATTTTAATGAGTATAATGTTTGACATTTTCCATAAATGAAATCTGGACACATTTTCTGTTTAGTTGGCAACATCCGTTATTCGAATAACAAAATAAGTTTATTTTAAAATAGTAGCATCTCTTGTTGGCAGGACTGAAAATTAGTACAACTACACTGGAAAGCAGTATGGAGATTCTGCAAAAAGATAGAAATGGTACCACAATATGACCCAGCTAGTCTGTTTCTCAGTATTTATCCCAAAGAAGTAAACTCAGCATTCTATAGTGATACAGCCACATCAATGTTTGTAGCAACATAACTACAATAGACAAGTTATGGAAACAACCCAGATGCCTGTCAATATATGGATGTAGTAAATATCTACACACTGAAACTTGTATATTGAATGTGGTATACATGTATAATGGTGTTTTACTCAGCCACAAAGAAGAATTTAATATGGCATTTGCCAATAAATGGATGGAACTGAAGAAAATCATGCTAAGTGAAATAAGCCAGATACAGAAAAGTCAAAAGGTAAATGTCTTCTCTCATATTCTGAAGTCAGAGTAAAGTAAGGGGAAGAAAAGAGGGAAGGACCAGGTATCATGAGATAAGATGGAAGATCAGTGCAGTAGAAGATTGAGAGGAGCAGGAGGGGCATGAATGGGAAGGAAACACAAAATGAATATAACAAAACAATAATTTTGAGAAACCCAACTAAGTGTGGTATTGGCATTGATTGAATTCGTCATAAACATTTCTCTAGGTTTGGAACTTTTGAAAATTTAATGTTCAGGTAAAACATGCAAATTGGTCAGAGTGACACTTTGGAAAAAAATATATATCTCACAATGAAAAGACTTAAAATTCATGAAATAAGTGGCCAATTTATTTGAAATGAAATAAACTAGATCCAGATAAATCAGGAGGTGAATGGCTTTTCTCATATTCTGAAGCCAGAGCAAAGTAAGGGGAAGAAAAGAGGGAAGGATTGGTTATTATAAGAATAGAAGGAAGATCTGTGGAGTAGAAGATTATTTACTTATTATATTGATTGCTTATATGTGATAAGTGCACACATACATGCCATATATATAACAAGTGAATTTCATCTTTATGTATATCTATGATGCATCAATAAAACAGAAATAAATAAATAAAGGAATAAATAAATAACAGGAAAACCAACTGAGTAGCAGAAGAAGAATAGGGGAAGAGAGGAAGATAGAGAAAAGGAGGCACCACGGACTAAAATGGAGCAAATTAAATTCCTACATGTATTATTATGTCAAAATAAACCCAACTATTTTTCACTAATGGACTAATAAAAGCATTATTTTAAAAAGATGGCAACTCAAATTATTATTTCCTTTTAATTGGTGTAAAATAAAGTATATGAAAGGGGGTCAGGGAAGGGAAGTGAGGAGGGAAGGAATTAATATTGGGGTTTGAATGGAGAAATCATGTTATGCATTTATGAATATGTCAAAATGAACACTACTGCTGTGTATAAAATATATGCACTAAAAATAAAATAAAATAAATTGATTAAGAACTTGTATATTTTATGAAATCTAATTTGTGCATCTCTGAAGATAAATATTGGTTGAACCATGGTAAAATTTATCTATTATATTGATTGCTTTTGTCAATATTAATAATTGTATTATATTTTTTAATTCATTTTTGACTTTATTTTGATTTTTTTTGCATTTCTTAAGTTGGCCACTTATTTCATGAATTTTAAGTCTTTTAAATTTTCATTTTTTTTATTACAAGCACTAGAGCTATATATTTTTCACAAAGTGTCACTCTGGCCAATTTGCATATTTTACCTAAACATTAAATTTTCAAAAGTTCCAAACCTACAGAAATGTTTATGACTAACTCAATCAATATCAATCAATAACATTTAGTTGGGTCTCTCAAAATTATTAACTCTTGGTTTCATATGTGTTATTTTCCTCTATTATAATTATTATATTATTTCTTACTTACATGACAATAGTGGAATTCATTACAATCATAATTATCCATTCACAACACAATTTTTTGTAACTCTGTATATAAGGTATGTTCATGTCAAATTAAGCCATTATACATGAGCTCTATCATTATTATTATTATTATTGCATTACAATTTTTAATATTCTGTTTATATTGTATGTTCATCTGTGTGAGTGTTTAAACAGTCATGTTAATATTGGTTTGAGACAAATTTTTTCTTATACATTTTGTTATTGTATTTGTGTGTTACCTGGGAGTGAGATAGATTTTACTTTTGAATTGTATTGAAATTATTTTTGTTACTTTATTCTAGAAAATGCACTCAGGAGAATGAGGTTGATGTGGTCGTATTTAGTTGAAACCTAATTTCCAATAAAAATTTCTAATTTTCATATTGTTGTGAAATTTACCTGGCCCCTGAGGAAATATAGATATCACTTAGGATATGAAAGAAAATAAACCACTTAATTACAAAGAGATTGGCTGGAAATATGTCAATCATAGAGATAGTTTAAGACTGAACTGAAAAAGTTTGGTTTTGATGGCTGCTTCATGTATGAACTCTGTTGACCACCCCTGGAGTTATTTTTGTGCTGATAGTTTACAAACCAGTCTAACTGGCTAATTCAGTTTGTCCTGAATACATGACTGAAGAGATGCAAAATCCATATTGGAAACCGCTGATTTGAACTTACCTAAAAGAATATTCTTGGTATAGATTTTTCCTAAGGAAATTGTGATTTGTGTATCCCTAAGACTTCCACAGTTGGCAGGCGTAGTCTTTCTCTTTCTGATTAATATGCTCAATATAATTCATTTAAGCAAATGTCTTACTTGAATATGTTCTGTGGTTTGAAATCAAATTGGGGAAATCTTTGTACAAGGTATTTACACAAATTTCACGCCATCATTAAGCGGAACCAATATATTGTCAAAGAAATAAAATACAGGATCCTAAAGGGTATGACAGCTTTTCAAAGTTAGTGGAAAATAGAGAAAAGAAACAGTCCAAAATATTAAATAGAGGGGGAACATAGAAATTACCATTTAATGTCTCTGTTAATGGAGGATCTTATAAAACTGTATGAGAAAGAAAATACATTCTAGATGATCTGTGGATATCTGATTTGTATCTACAAAATACATTGAATTCATAATTTAAATAGCCAGGTTTTAAATTTAAATTACAGGCTTGATAGTTTCAGTATTTTCAAGTGTTTCAGAGAGCAGCAATTACAACTTACACAAATACTTTCAGATATTAATGAAAAAAGTAATACTTCTACATTTTGTAAGATCATCAGAATTCTAATATGGCAATTTAATAAGGATTTTACAACAAAGCAAAATGAGAAGTCACTATTTCCTAGGAAGAATATGCAAAAATTCTGTATCATATATTTTATCAAATGTGGTTCAATGATACCTCAAAAACATAATACATCATGAAAAGTTGACTTACATTGCATGAATTTGGGATAGATTTACTACCTGAAATCTAACTAATGTGGTTTAATACATCACTATGCTGAAACAAAAAGATACAGTATCCACGTTCATCTATGGGGAATATGTTCCAAGATCCCCAATACATGCTTGGAACTATGAATAATACCAAACTCTATAAATGTTATGCTTTTTTTTCTATATTCCCTATATACCATCAGAGTTAATCTGTCCCCCATGTTATTATATTCTCTGATATCTCCTTTATATCATACTCTTGCATCTTGAGGCTATTATAAAATAAAATAAGAATTACTGAACACATGCATGAGGATACCATGACAGTTAATCTGATGACCAAGATTGCTACTAAGTGATTAATCTGAAGATAGCTTGTAAAAAGTATGCATGTGCTAGATGAGGAAAAGATTCAGGTCAAGGGCAGGACAATGCAGGGTGACGCAAAATTTCACCTTGATGTTTAACAGAGTATGCAATTAAAACTCATGAATTGTTTATTGGCATTTTTCACTTATCTTCTGGACCAGTGTTAACCATGGTAGTTGAAACTGCAGATAAGGTAATGGTGGATAAAATTACTTTTGATATATTCAAAAAGTAAACATTCTTATAAAATACACAACCTTTTCACAATTAAATCTATGCCAAATAAAAAATAAAAGTAAGATAAAGCATATCTACAATATATGCAAGAATATTGTAATATATAAGTTTCAGCATTATAATTACTGTAAAAATAGTACTTTCCTTCTTAAGTCTGCAATAGGACAAATGTGCACTACTGATGGTCTTAATATTGTCAGGAAAAATTAATAAAAAAGTTACAAGAAATGTAAAAAATGTCACAATATTGAAACATTTACCTATTGCAATTAAAAATGACATTAATAAAATGTTTCTTGAAATACAGTATATATCAACACTGCTTTTCACAAAACTAATATTCAAAAATTAACTGGACTTCTATGCACTATAAAAGAAATTTGAGATACAAATACTCAGTATAACCTCCACAACATCAAGTACCTAGTGATATATTTAAAACTAAATGTGAACATCAAAACATTGCTGAAATTTTTAAAGTAATTTATATTTATTTATATTTATATTCATCAAAGAACTCAAAATTGTTAAAATGTTAATCTCCTCAGATTAAGATTTAAACAATAGGAATCAAATCCCAACACATTTAGCATGTATTCACATACATGCATTTGAGCAAATTGACTCAGTTCTAAAACTTGTATGAAATGTGCTGAGTGAAGAATATCAAGAGATCTTCACAGGGAATGACAGGAATAATGAAGAAATTAGCAAGTGTTACCCCAGAAAACACATAAAATTGGAAAAAAATTCACAAGATCAATTTAATGTCTTGTGGAAACAAAACCACAGAGAAATAAACTCAGAATCATTTATGCATTAAAAACTGCTAAAATGTTGGTAAGAATATTAGATGTCACTGGCACTCTTGCCTGGAGCTATACCACTTACCACCTCACCTTGGCCCCATCCCTACCTCAGTTGACACAGCATTGCTACCAAGGCAAACCTGGCTGTGAATACCAGCAGCTTACTCCAGCAAGGGTTTGAATAGATTTGGATCCAAGCGAAAAATTCTTCTCAGTAGTGTTGTCAGTAAATACCGCTACATTGATTGGAAGCAGGCAGGGGAAACCCACAACTCCACAAGCCTGAGGTACAGCCACATATGGTGTGAGCAGCATACCAGCATGCTAGCCACGAATTTAAAAAGGATATCTGGGAAATGAGAATAGTTAGTCTCCCCATGTATCCTTAGCTGACCTAGGGGCTATGTGGATATCACAGAATATTTGAGAAAGCTTAGTACAAAATAAAAACTAGGACAGACTTAAGAAAAGACAAAATTTAGAATTTTCACCCCAATCCGTACACAGATGACTTATATAGTTGAAACTTTACTAGCCTGAGGTATCGGAGAATAAACTCTGATCAATACCTCCCTAAGTAGATACAGGGGTCACTTCTAGGAAGCTAAGCTAAACATGAAAACTAAGATTAATGTGCACAGATGCACATTATGAGGAAGACATTTTGGGCAAACTGAGGTAAGTGTTAACTCCCAACAACAATAAATAAGAGCCAACCTCATGAGGGAAAATCAGAAAATAGTATTATAACGATATATTATCTAACAACATTCCTGTTTCAGCAAAAAAAAAAAAAAAAAATCTATGAGATGTGCAAATAAATAAAAGAATGTGACTGATTTGCAAGAAAAACGAAGCTTATAGAAACTGACTAAAGTGAATTCAGATGTAAAATTCATAAACAAAAAGTGGCAAAATACATATGATAAAAATTGTTCAAATAATTATAGGAAAACATGCTGACTTTTTTTTTTTAAAGGATGCGTCTTTTTATTTATTTGTACACCTTATGTTGCTATGGACCTGACAACTTATTTTAAGAAAACTTATTTTGAATATGAATGTTGAATACATACAGGAAAGGGAACAAATCATGAGTGCACCCTGAGTGGATCTTCACTAGATGAAGGTACCCTCACAGCCACCACCAAGACAGAGAAAAAAATGTCACTGGTGAACATGAATCCCAGTAACAACTTCCATTCAATGCCATTCCCTGACATAAGGCAGAATTGGAAAAAAAAATGATGAAACTCCATCAATTTTGTATTTTTTAAAATGTTTTTAAAGAGAGAGAGAGAGAGAGAGAGAGAGAGAGAGAGAGAGAGAGAGAGAGAGAATTTTTTAATATTTATTTTTTAGATTTCGGTGGACACACATCTTTATTTTATTTTTATGTGGTGCTGAGGATCGCCCTGCACATGCCAGGTGAGCACGCTACTGCTTGAGCTACATCCCAAGCCCTCAATTTTGCATTTTAATCTCAGAAAATTAGGGAATTTTGAGAAAACGAACCGACAAGCTATTTTCCACAGAGCTGACTTAATTGACTATATTTTAAAAAAGAAATATGAAACAAATATTCTTGTTTTCGTTTTGAAATTTTTATTTTTACTATCATTTTACTTTACTGAACCTTTTGACTAGAAAAAAAAAACTGTTAAATGCAATGCAATAGGAGTGTATGAGCATTTGGTAAGTGCTGGCAAAGATATGCCTTTCTTTTCTTGACTTTTCCAATTTGTTTAACCAAATAGCTTTTACTCTGGTCCAAGCATTCCTTGGGCCCTTTGAATATGTCTGTGCACATTATTAGAAACATTTGGCTTGTTCTTCAACTTGGCCCAATACCATGCGTGTCTGTGCAGGAATTCTATCTGCATTCTAGCACAAATGTCTTTTTTATTTTGTAAACTTTATTATTTTTCTCTGATTATAACTAAGTGATCCCAATTAAAAAAATAATATTCACTGATTTTAAAAAGTAGACTTGAAAAATAAAAGGACAAGAATTAAGAATTAGGGGCTGGGGATGTGGCTCAAGCGGTAGTGTGCTCGCCTGGCATGCATGAGGCCCGGTTGGATCCTCAGCACCACATACAAACAAAGATGAAAACTAAATAATAAATATTTAAAAATTCTCTCTCTCTCTCTCTCTCTCTCTTTCTTTTAAAAAAAAGAATTAAGTATTAGATGTATTAAAGTTGTAATTGTAATCTGAAGTGTCATGAGAATTTCGTGAAGTTTATGAATGGTGTTAATTGATTAGGAAAATTTTATCTATCATATTTACAAGCTAACTGAGCATGAACTGAAGAACAAGTGAAGATTAAAGTATATTTAATTCTACAAAATTAATTTCATTTATAAGTTTTGTAAGTTGAATTAAAATATAAGAAATATTATCTCTTAATTACAACTATGTGAAAATAAATACTAAAGCCCAAATAAGTTGAAATATTTTATTCCTTCAATAATAAACTTGACTGCCCTCTTCCTGTGCGGGGAGGGAGTGGCTAACCATCAGAGATGTGGGAGGATTAGAACTAAAAACTATGAAAATAATGTAAAGAAATAAAGATGGAAAATGCAGGAAATTAATTGAAGCATAGGCCAGATGGGTGAATAGACATAATGGATCTGATCCTAACAAAGGGTAAAGCCCACAATTATAGCATTACAAACCAAAGGGAATCAGTAAGGAGCTTCTTTAGGAAAACAGGATAAGAGTGGGAAAAACAGGTTGTTTGGTGCATGGCAGGTTATACCCATCTCCCATCTCCCAGGGGCAACTGTGTTTGAATCCTGGGGCTCTGAACAAATGCAAGAATACAGCACAAACTGGGCTTTCTTGAACCAGGGATTTCACCCAGGATTTCCCAGAAAAGTGCTTCCCGGCCTGAATGGCTCAAACAAAATCCATAGTTCATACATGCTTTTGAACACTTGATTATTTTCCAATGTCTGCTTAAGTTCCTCTGACCTGCAAAAGGGAACAGTGGGAGAAATATTTAAGATGATCTTCATATCTAAGTATTAGCACAGAAATGGAGCTAGAGATAGTCACAAAACAGCAGTCTTGCTTTTGCCCTGTCCCAAAAGGTCACCTTCAGCATTCCATTATTTACCTCAAAGTAGACATGGAAACATCACCAAAGACTGCATAGGGGTGCAGATCTAAATATTCTAACTGCATACTCTAAAGCAAAACTGGAATTTATTTATCCATTGTTATGGTTTAGATGTGGTGTCCCCAAAAGCGCACATATGAGACAATGCAAGAAGTTTTGGAGGAGAAATTATCAGTGAATTGATTCTTGATGGAATTAACTAAGTGGTAGCTGGAGCAGGTGGAGTGTGGCTAGAGGCAGTGGTTTATTTGGGGTGTGACTATGGGGTATGTATTTAGTATTTGGAGAGTGGAGACTTTCTCTCTCTGCTTTCTGATCACCTTGTGAGCTGCTTCCCTCTGTCACACTCTTCTGCCATGACATTCAGTCTCACCTTGAGCCCTGAGGCATAGAGCCTGCTGTCTATCTATGGACTGAGACCTCTCAATAAACTTTTGAGAAACTGTGAGACCCTAAATAAACTTTTGTTCCTCTACGGTGTTCTGGTTGGGTCCTTTAGTCACAGCAGTGAAAAAGTTGACTAAAACATTCATTATACACTTTAAAAAAAAAAAAAAAAAACAAAAACCTCAGCCTCCTGTTTTCCCTGACCTTTAGCATTTCTTCCCTTTCTCCTAGAGAGACTGTATACCTTTTCACTGCTATGAGAAAAATATAACTTACATCTTTATCTAAGATGATCTGTCTTTCCAAACTAAGCCACGATCTGACAGAACATTGAATACATCTATTTTTATGAATCATGATCGTAGGAGAGATTTGTCCCTCACATCATTATGCGGTTCAAAGCATTCATTGAAAAACCAAATCTTTCTCTAGGGAAGAGGGAGAATTTGACTGCTGATAAAAGATGATTTTTCAATATCATAATTTTGAGTACCACCATGGAGTAACAGGATTCTGACTGCCACACTTATGGGAAATTTTAATTTTGCTTTTTCTGCCAAATATATGCTTGGAATGCTTTGAATTCATTTTGTGAGATACATAGCAAACCAATAGTTACTATTAGATTAAACATAGATACTGGAGAGAGTGGAGAATACTGATAATATTCAGGGTGAATACTACTAACAAGAGACCACACAAGCAGTACCACCAACTAACACAAACTTGTTATCTTTATAATGAGAGGTTATAATACTATTAAAGTGTGGCATGAGGTATGATGATGATATATCACTTGGTTAAAAACACAGTTAAAAACTGTGGAACAGACTGAAATGATACATTAGAAAGTATGTGTACTCAAATTGTATTTTATAAAAATATGTTGATGATATTATGAGTGAAAATTAAATACCACTGTGTGTTAGGATAACACTGTTTAATATTATCTATCATACATTGTCAGTTACTCACATTATTTATAAGGAAGCTTACAAATAGTTTATAGTTTATACATACTCTATATATATGTGTATATATAATACAACATATCTCACACATAATGTGAGAGATTAAAATGAATAAATGACCAAAATGTTAAGCAGAAAATTCAAAAATAATGGAAATCAGAAAAATGCATGCAAATCCTATGAAATAAGGATAGTGAGATAGGAATGATTTAAACAAAATAAGTTTCTTGCCCTCATTTCATGAAGCTAAATTCAGGGCAATATAGTGTGTGGCATTCTTTAATGAACCATTTATATTAAAACAATTAAAGAACATCAGATGGAATGATTTTTTAAGAGTAAAATACATCATCTAGATCTTTAGATCTTAGTGGTATAATTTGGCCTAACAATAATATTTAGCATGTCAGGAGAAATATTAAACTATACTTGCAGTGCTGGTTGTGGTAATTCTACATTGTATTGCTCAATAATAAAATAAGTTGAGGGTAATAACAAGACAACTATTGATGTGTTTGAGTATTCAGAGGAATAAAAATTAGTATTGTCTAAATTTGTAAGTACATGGCATATAACTCAGATAAAGCAAGCACCTAAGTAAAAGAATTTTATCCTTCTGAATATACATTAGAAAATGCGTGCAATATTGAGAATTGATTTTAAAATATGGCTCTTAAAGTAATATTAAGGCAACAATTAATGCAGCTAGTTGTAAATTGGTCCTCTGAAGGCTGTGGTAATCAAATCATGCCATACATGTGTATCATATTATTTGGGATGGTGGGGTGAGCACAAACGTAGATGGAAGGTAAGCACTGGTCTTCCCAGTTACTAGCATGGTGACCTTTGAGAACATAAGTTACTCTCTTGAACTTATTCCTCTTTTCTGTAAAATGAGGTATTTTGTGTCAAAATTCCTTATAAAAACCAATAATTTATTAAGTAAATAAAATAATGTTCATATAGCTAATAGTATGCACATGGCAAGTACCATATTAATGTTAGTTCTAGTCTAAAAGAGAACGATGAGGCAGAGGAGAGACTGATAAGAATATTTCATCCCTGGAAATTATCTACATCATCTTCCTGAAATAGATCTTATTGCTATATCAATTTGGTATTAAAAGACCATACATGAAGCATAAAAAAGCAGTGCATCTTTAAGGGCACCTAAAAATAATTTCCTTTGTATGGAGTATTACTTCAGTGATATCCATTAAAACTACATTAATGATTATTTTTGGAGACAAAGATTGGAGTGTTTGAGGGACAATAATTTTTTTTCTTTGCAACATAAACTCCAAAACTATTTTAGTTTTGAATACTTTTATTTATGATTTTTGTTATGTACCTGTTGTGGTTTGGATGTGAGGTGTGCCCCAAAAGCTCATGTGAGACAATGTAAGAAGGTTCAGAGGAGAAATGATTGACTTGTTAAGAGACTTAATCCAAACTGTGAATTAATCCCCTCATAGGGATTGACTGAGTGGTAACTAAAATGGTAGGGTGTGACTAGAAGAGGTTGAAATTGGGGCATGGCTTTGGGTATATATTTGTATCAGGCGATTGGACTCTATCTCTGCTTCTTGATCACCATGATGTGTGCTGCTTCCCTATGCCATACTCTTCTGCCATAATGTTCAGCTTCACCTCAAGTCCTGAGGAATGGAGCCAGCCTACTATGGATTAAGAACTCTGAAACCAGGAGCCCTCAAATAAACTTTTCTTCCTCTGAAATTGTTCTGATCAGATTCTTTTAGTCACAACAGTGAAAAAGCTAACTAACATAGTATCTTTTCCTAAAATCATACTGGTAAAAATTTTAATGGATATTTGCATGTGTGTGTGTGTGTGTGTGTGTGTGTGTGTGTGTGTGTTTTGAGAGAGAGAGAGAGAAAGAGAGAGAGAGAGAGTGTGTTAAAGTGTTAGATCCCAGATAGTAGGAAAACAATGAATAAGTATACAAAGCTCAGGTCTTCTTGTCTCCCAGTCTTAAAAGCCTTATTATACAGAATTGAGATTCTTTATAGAAATTATATTTTTATAAACACAGGAAATATGCACATTCCTATCATTACTTTGGTATTTTCATCTGAGTCTACAGTAAATGCTTCATTCCATAAATCTATCTTTATTTGTTAACTTCAGGATTTGGGGCCATAGTGGAGTTCAATACTCTTTTACTTATGTCTAAATAATCTGGATAAGTATTAGAGGAAATGTTTCACTGTCTACCTATGTGTTCAGGTGCTAAACTCTTACAAAGAGCATTGAATATATTATCTGGCTTTCAGTCATAGGAACATCAGCAGCATGGAATTCTCTTATCTGTAGGAATTTTGCATTTCTTTCTGTCCTTTAAAGCTTATCACATTGGTAGACAGAACAGTGTTTTTCTCCAAGGGAGTTCACAATTAAAATGATGAGACATGCCCAATGTCTTACCAAACCAGAGACAGAGAGAAAACCCAAGTATTCTGAAATTTAGCTTGATGTTGAAGGTCACTTAGGTAGATAGTTGTTTCTATGGAAGTGAAGTGAACAATTATTTTCTCACTCATATTTCCAAGCATTCTGAGTAGAAGTGTTGTAGTGGACGGAATAAATATAGTTTATACCCATGCACTTTGTTTGCAAGATTTCTTTTTTATCTAGATCCTTTAAAATGTATATTTTCACTATTATAAATCATTTTCTATCAAATTCAGGTACCCAATCTGAGAAACTAGGATAAGGAAAACTGATTTATTATTTAAAGGAAACCCATTCTAAGATAGATTTTTAAGTGAAGTATTATGGCAAACTCATCACTAAGTTATAACAGAGTTTCTATTTGTTTTAAACGGGTTGGGTAACATCAAAAAAATAGATACTTGGTCAAAAGTACATTTAATAAAATGAACAAAGGATATCAGTGACTCTCAGAATCTTCCATTGTTCTGACAACAGACAAAGCCTCTGTAAAAGAAGTTCAACACAGAATGAAATTCCCTTTCTAGAGAATATTACTTCTATTCTATAACTCAACTTTATTGAATGCAGGAAAATAGGAAGGACTATGCATTTAGTCTAGAATATTTACAGGATGTACCAGAAAGTATGCTAATTTTCTCCAGTTCAGGTGATAGTAACACATAGTTAATATTGAATATTACAAATATGTACAACAAACAACAAACTCCCAGGTTTTCGTTTATTTATACTGCACTAGAATTCTCAAACTCCCCCAGTGTGTTTCAATGTCCTTTATATTACATTTGTGTATAGAGAAGAAAGATCATTTCCTATGCTACTATTCTAACTTTTTATTTACAAAGAGAAATTGCATAGAACTTTAATAGAAAAAAAAATCAATATCAACTCTTTGTTATTACTTCTGGTGATTTTTATTTCTTTTTTCTTTATACCAAAATATTGTTCCTCATGAAACAACAAAGTCTACAAACTGTTTGTACAGAAAATTATGAAGTTCAGATTATTAGTTTTTATAAAACACTGTATTTTATTTTATACTGAATTATCTCTATTTCTAAATACTAACAAATTAAACTTATTGTATGCTGTTGTTTATCTTGTTTTAGTTTATTACCTTATTTTCTCCAGGATATATGACATAGACTCTGGATTTTTATGTTATGTTTTCTTTCGAAATGAGAATATTTTGCAGTTTGATGCAGTTCACAACTGTAGTTATTTTTCACGTATTGAATATTTTTAATATCAATTTAACTAATCCAAAGCTGAATTTAGCTTTTCCTTTCTTTAAAAAACTTACTGTTATTAATTTCTACTTTAGTTTTCCATCATCTCTTACTGAAATATTTGATCCCTGGTCATTATTCTTTCTTAAAACGTGTATGCAGGCTTAATTGATGGAGTGATCAATTTAAGATTAAGTAAGTGCATGCTCCATCTTTAAAATATTCCAATTATATCCTATACTTCTGGATAAAATTCGAAATCATCGAAAGTCTGCCAAACTCTTGTGCTATGCCTAATGCTATGCCTGGATTACCACAAGACATAATAAAATTCTTACAACCTCAAAGAGAAAACACAGCATCTTTGAGAGCTTTGCTTTTCCCTCTATCCTCAGTGATTTTCCACACTATTTTGTCATAATATTACCAAATTCAGCAGAAACTACTTCCTCAGGAAACCTTATGTATCTATTGATATATGAAAACCATCCACAAATTTACTTGCTCAAAAGAGTATCTTTATTTGTTCACAAGCCACTGTTCTAATGATTTGAGTTGGGGTCAAATGTTGACCCCAACAGTAAATGACTATTGCTGTTCTTCTCTGTTATCACCCCTCAGGCTTTACACATTTGGTGCCTTGAGACTTGAACTTGATAACCTAAGATGGTCACTCACATTTCTAAAAGTTGCACTTGCGAATGGCTTTGAAATCTCAGTGCTGTTTGCTGTGTATTACACCTCTACTAAACTGGACTTGCTTTAAATAGTCATATTAAGCCTGTTCCTAAAAGCTAAAAGCAGAAGCCCCAAAGTTTCTTGAGACCAATGCTTTGGATGTACCAAACTCTTACTTTTTCCATGCTCTATGGATCAAGAAAAATAACAAGTCATGTCCCAAAGAGGGGAAAGAAAGCATTCTCTAACATTGACAAGAAGAGCAGCCAGTCACACTGAAAATGGATATTCAAAGAACTATCTACACAAACTACCCACTATCCTTTACCCACCCAGTATGTTAGCACATCTTTCATTTTTTGAAAGTAGTTGATAGCTTAAAAGCAATAGAAAACTTTACATCTTAAAAATATTTATAAATTTTCTTTTTCTATTTTGGGTTTACTAGTTACAAAATTTTATGGAAAAATATAGTTATGCATTATACATCACACAAACTTATAAAATATATTATGTTGTTATACCTGATAGTCTTCAGAAAGATAAGATTTATTATAGGTATGCAACATTGATTATCAACCTGTGGTAACATTATATTTGCCTACTCAAAACACAGCTATAAAAGTAAATTATAAATAAATGTACGTTAATAAGTATAGGAAATATCCTTATCAGTTTGCACCATTTTATGGTTAATTAATATAATAAATTTTGGCTAATTAATAGATACATAATAAATACTATATATATATATATATATATATATATACACATGTAAATTTGGTTAATTAATAACATTTGGCTAGAGTATACTAGAAAAAAAAGTCACCATTCCACCTTACTCTAAAAGACAATTTTATCTTTCCCACACTATACATCTCTCTCTCTCTCTCTCTCTCTCTCTCTCTCTCTCTCTCTCTCTCTCTTCCTGCAATATAACACGTCTTTGTAAATAATCCATAGACTTTCTTGAAACACATTTTTAATTTATTAACTGTAGACAGACATATCATTAATATTATGAGACAGAATTAGGTTAATATACAAGCAAATGCTTCAAGAAAACCTTACAATATGAAAGATTCAGATATTAGATATAATATTAATGATAATAGACAAAATGTGTTCAAATTATTACATTTTAAATATTTAGCTAACTTTCAACTTTCACCCTTTTTTTAACAAACATTAAAATACTATGTGAAGTTGACTGGGATGTGGCTCAGTGGTATAGTGCTTGCCTAGCACATGTGAATCACTGGGTTTTATCCTCAGAACTATGGAATATAAATAAATAAAATAAAGGTGTTAAAAAAATACAATATGAATAGCATTAAGGTAAGCATAGGAGATACAAGGCTGTAATATCTATGCTTACAAATAATTCCAGTTTACTGAACCGTTTTTCCATTTTGTGCTGTCTTTTTAAAACTAATATATTGCATTTTAAGAAAGGAAACATCTTGAGCACTCAGTGGGGCAAGGCATATTATGTATGCACTGAGTGCATCTGGCAGCAAAACCATTAAAATCATATATAGCTGGTGAATCAAACTGTGATAATCAGTCTGCATATGATTGCCTATTGTAGGTTATTTGTGGATTCTTCTGCTAAGGAGATGCATGTTTTTTGTCTTACTAAAAGTTCAACCTGGAATATGTTCCATATTAAGTGGCCATAAACTAATCAGCACCAAATGAAAAATGATACTCCCAATTATCAGCCTTTTTACTGAATAAATATTATGTTGAGAAAGTGGAAGTGATACAACTAACCTTAGCTATTATGCATTATGCAGCATAAAAAATGATGCTTATACTATTTTGCAGAATGTGAAATAACTTGTTTCAAATACATGGGAATTACTTATAGCTTCAATTTTTTTATAGTTTAGGAAATTAAAACTATACCTATCCAAACACTTTATGTTTAAAAACATTTTACCCTACATCTAAAAATAACATTTTCTTGATAATTAACATCAGTTTTTTGTATTATATTTATAAAACTCCTATTATTATAAATAAATTAGGGCTTTTAAACTACGTTATTTTTTTTTTTTTGGTATGGGTAAATTCCCAAATGTTATAAAATTGACCTTCCTAAGAGATGTGTACAGAGTGGAACTTCTTTTGTTGTCACCTGTATTTAGTAGTATCTTTGCCCTTTTCCCATTGGATGCCAGTACCACTGCCTTCTTTAGTATCATATCCACAGTGTGCTATTCAGACATTGCCAAATGTCCTTTAGGGGTCAAAGTCACCCCTCATTGAGAACCACTGAGTTGGAACATAAAAAGAATCTTTCTTCTTCAATGTCTGCAGAAACACTCTCAGGAACACTTTTTTTTCTCCCCATTTTAAAAAATTTGTTCTACTTAGTTATACATGACAGCAGAATGTATTCCACTTCATTGTACACCAATAGAGCACAACATTTTAATTCTCTGGTTGTACATGATGTAGAGTCACAATATTCGTGCTATCTTATATGTACCTAAGGTAATGATGTCCATCTCATTCCACCATCTTTCCTGCCACATGCCCCCTCCCCTCACCACCTCCTTCCCTTTGCCCAATCCAAAGTTCCCCCATTCTTCCCATTCTTCCCATGCCCCCTGCCCCTTATGGATCAGCATTCACTAATCAGAGAAAACATTCAACCTTTGGTTTTCTGAGATTGTCTTACTTTTCTTAGCATGGTATTCTCCAACTCTATCTATTTACCTGCAAATGCCACAATTTTGTTCTCTTTAATGCTGAGTAATATTCAATTGTGTATATGTACCACAGTTTCTTTATCCATTCATCTATTGCTAGGTGTCTAGGTTGGTGCACAGTTTGGTTAATACAAATTGAGCTACTAGAAACATTGATGTGGCTGTATCACTGTAGTATGCAGATTTTAAGTCTTTGGGGTATAGACTGAGGAGTCGGATAGCTGAGACAAATGATGGTTCTATTTTAAGTTTTCTGAGGAATCTCTATATTGCTTTCCAAAGTGGTTGTACCAATTTGAAGTCCCACCAGCAATGTATGGGTGTACCTTTTCCCCCACATTGCCAACACTTATCATTGCTTGTATTCTTGATAACTTCCATTCTGACTGGAGTGAGATGAAATCTTAGAGTAGTTTTGATTTGCCTTTCTCTAATTACTAGAGATGTTTAACATTTTTTCATATATTTGTTGCTCACTTGTTCATCTTTTTCTGAGAAGTGTCTGCCCAGTTCCTTAGCCCATTTATTGATTGGGTTGTTTGTTTTTTGAGTGTTGAGTTTTTTGAGTTTTTTATGTATCCTGGAGATTAGCGCTCTATCTTATGTGCATATGGTAAATATGTTCTCCCACTCTTTAAGCTCTCACTTCAAATCATTGCATGTTTCTCTTGCTGAGAAGAAGCTTTTTAGTTTAAATTCATCCCATTTATGGATTCTTGATTTTACTTCTTGCACTTTAGGAACATTCTTAAGATATTGTGCATTTGTATACATGCTGGGAGATACCAGAATGAATTTGACAAACTGCAGTTGTCTACAGGAAAGGATGACTACATTCATAAAGCTGAAATACATACCACAAACAACAATACTCCATCAGCTCACTGTTAGGATGAACCTCTCTTCTAGCCCCATGAAAAGTATGACCACATGCTACTATTAAAAAATGAAATGGAAATGCCATGCATTTACTGAAGAAAAAAAAACAGAAATACAAAACCAGCACCAACTGATTCTTACTACAGAAGCTCTTTATTACTAGAAATAAACAGGAGAACAGCTCTTTTTTTGCTATTTTTCTGTGTAGATGTCAAGTTACAAAAACACTATTATCCCAGAAGCTGTGGAAGCCAATCCTGGTTTAGAAGCATTAATAAAACAGCATTGCACAAAAGTGGACAAAAGTGCAAGATTTACCTGAAGAGAAAGAAAGAAAGAAAGAAAGAAAGAAAGAAAGAAAGAAAGAAAGAAAGAGTAAGTAAGTTAGTTAATTTTACAAACACTTTACCATCCACAAGTTCGCTTATCCAGCAAACACTGACCAAAGTCTCAGAATGTGCTAGGAACTTGGGTCTCAGAAAAGAAAGGCCTGTCCCTGCCTCAAGGATATACCAATCTTTCTAAATTGGGGGTGAAGGAGGTGGAGCTTGGTGGACATATCACCAGAATCAGTTCATTAAAAGCAGAGGCTGCCCCTTTCTTAAAAGATTAACGGATATACTGAAATTCTCACTGAATTTCCCATGAAAATACCTTTACACTGAAACATTCCTCACTTACTAGAAGGCAAAAATGAAGCTACTTTATTCTGCTGAGTACTTCTAGAAAGGGCAAGTGTCACGTGATACTGTGAGGTGTGTAATTACACTATCTCACACCTTTCGAAGTCAGTTAACTTTCTTTTAGGTAATGGAGACAATTAGGAATGAGACACTTTGAAATCAAGAGTGGTTGACCATTCCTATGTCTAGATCACATGTAGCCAGTACCATCCAATCAGAGATAACCAGAATGATATTTTCAATTAAATTCTTCATTCTATTTTTCCCTCTGCTATTTGCAATGTGCTTCTGTCTCAGCTGTTCCAGGTTTCTCTGCATATTCAAGTGGCCTTCAAGGTCTTCCATAGAGTTAACTAATGATGCCCAGCTTCCTGTAGTTCTGGGCTTGACCAGACATTCTGGAGTTGCCACTCTTTCAGGGTATACACTGGCAATGAGAGGTAGGCAAAAAATATTCTACCCATCAACATTAAGAGGTGGCACAAAAAATTCAGTTTGGTTAACCTGCAGCCCATTATATGCTCCTGCATCTCTGGAGAACCAGTGGTGACCTCATTTGGTGGTGGCTTGTTGAAGTTAAGCCACACCTGCACCACTAAGGCACAAACTGTGCTTGCAGAAGAGGATCTGGGAGGCCTTGCAAAGCTCATGGAGCTCAACACCTGCAGGCAATCTGGCCTCCATCTCCCCAAAACCAGACTCTTCCAGACCCTACTCTACCAGATCAGACTCCTTGCACCTGACTCTCCCAGCTCTATTCTTAATGACGCCTGGAAATATACCATGCCTGCTTCCTCTGCGCCCTCCTAGGCCTCTTCCCACCTCCCTGCCTTGGTCTTCCTGGAATTTCCACAGAAGCCTAAGAAGCACACTTGGTCATGGGGTAGAATCAGGAAGCAATGATTTAAATGACTTCTGATTTCCGCAACGTAAAATGGATGCAAGAAAAAATTAAATTTGTTGTCATCAGGATAGGAGAAGGAGACTGGGAATCATAAAATTAACTTTATATTGACTCACAAAGGAAAAAGAACATTTTAAAAGTTCAAAAAAAATAGAAGTCTATTTTGATTAAAGCATTTTAGGAAATGGTGTTTCAAAGAAAAAAACAAACAGAAGTCACAAGTGAAAAATTTTGATATTTTCAACTGTAGTTTTTAAAATTTATTTTACAAATTATATGTAACAGATGCAAAGTAATGTTTATGGTACATAAAACAAGTGAATATATAAAATATCAAATACAAAATTTAAAGGAAAAAATCACAAACAGATTAAGAATGGCAAAATGACTACACAGGTAATTTGTACAATAATAATTCATGCTTAATTAAATAGCATTCAATAGACACATGAAAATATGTTCAACATAACTAGTAATCTGAAAATAAAAAATTGAAACAAAATATTTATAAGTATAGTATCAAAATTAACAAATCTGAAATTACTAAATATTGAAAAAATATGTGGCATGACAAGAAATGGTATGCCTTGTTGTTTGGAGTTTGTGTTGGTCAACTACCTGTTGTTGTGAAAAATACCCGAGAAAAGCAAATTAAAGGTGAAAAGATTTATTTTGGCTTATCGGTTCAGAGGTTATGTCCAATATGATTGGACAACCTCCCCCTTTGAAACCTTATCCCCTGCCTTATTTAGTGAAGAACATTCCATCAAAACCCCTTTGTGTTCCCCCCAATAAAAATAAAGAGATTCCAGGTGCATGCTCTCTTGCCTTCCAGCATGGAAAAAGGACCCTTGATCTGAGTAATTCATGTCCTTGTGTTGCATGTAAATATTATATTTATTATTTGGTATTATAAACAAACTGAAAAAAATCATTTTAAAGAGTATATTGCTTACCTTATTATTTCTAATTTCTAGAAATACTTTTATACTTCTCTTCCTCAACTATACATGCTTTGTCTCATTACAATCTTTCTACCTAACTCATGTTTAAACTAGAAATCTAGGTAATATCTTTGAGGATGCTGTTTCTCTCAACACTCAGTCCAACTTTTAGCACATCCTATAAAGCCTGCTTTCTATGTCTAACCTGTGCCCCCAACTTTCTCACTTTTACTGCATCAACCATAATTAAACTACCACCTACTTTCATCTGAAATTCTGAAATAGCTTTCCTGTTTACATACGGGTTGCCTATAAGAGGTTTACAAGGCATCCAAGAGATGTAAAAAAGCAGTAATAAAACTTGTCATTTATTTTATGATAATACTTCTCTAAATGTTTCATATAGAAATTTAGTCCCTGCAGATAATCTGTGAATTATCCTGCCTTTTGTTCAGATAAATTTGAAAATATCTTCATCATTCTCTCTACTTTTAAGGATTCAAAGTACTTGTAAATTTTTTAAAAACTATTTATTTTATGTAGTACCATTTAACATCTGATAGAAGAAAAAAATTTTTAGGAAATGTTGCCCCTGTGTTCTTCATTTTTCAACCTGGACCACAATAAATTAATTTTTTTTTTGTAAAAAATTACTAGTATATTATTAGTATACATAATAGTGGGATTCATTGTTATATATTTGTACATGCAAATAAATGTTTCTTAATGAATCAGGATTCTGCCAAATTCATGCCTATGGTCACATGATCTTTATGTTATCATACACATCTATTTACCTCATAGTGTATATTATCCAATATCTACATTATCAGTTTTGTCAATGATCAGTTTTGGAAGTCATTTTTTTAATTATTAAAATGAGCAAAACTTATAAATTAAAAGATACTCTTTTATGCAGATACATGTAAATACATGAATGCATATGCATATAGTCTGTGTTATGTGTATATATGTGTGTATATAATGTGTGTATGAACATAATTTTTAAAATATTAGTGTAAATCACAGGATAATTTTATGAATATTTAGTTGTTGGAAACATTGTTTTAGTTTATTCTCATAAAAATATTTAGTCTTTTAAAATGGATCTTCCTGAAATACATAAAGTATCTGAATATATTTTATGAAATGATAATTGACATTGTTTTTCCTATATGAGCTTTAATATTTATGTTAGATAAGAAGTATCACTTAGAATTAATATTTACTGAAAGCAGAATTAATATTTACTGAAATCATATAATTTTCTTCTTTAAAATCATGTTTCCTGTATATATCTTTACTCACTGAAACATGAAAAACAAATTAATGAATTCATCATTGGAAATTAAGACTTATAAACTGCAAGGTACTCTGAAATGATGGTAACATTATGTTGACCTATTGTTAGGTAAGTTGTCATACATAAGTTTATTATTACTGTAAATAATTTATAGTGTCAACTTATGGTGATAATATTACATTAACTAGCTTATAATAAATGACTGTGATTCATTCATAAAACTAGTCATTGTAAAGACCTTATATAAATGTCAAATTTGATCCATAGATCAAGAATTATAGACCTGTTGTTATTAATGGTCATAATCAGTAAATGTGGTATCTATTAAATGGAGACTTAACAGAAAGTGAGAAACCATTTTGAAGAAGAAAAAAAAACTAATGAATCCATCAATTATATATTTGGATAAATCCTGAGTGAAGGACTAGAAAATAAAAAAGGGAAAAGTAAAACCTACTAGAGCCATTGTCACAGTTAGACTGGTCACAATGATGGCCACCTCTATTGCCACTGACACTCATATTGCCATTTTCAGAAACTAGAAAAAAAACAACCACAAACTGGCCCACCGTTCCTCTTGCCCTTATTCTACCACTGATACTATCCCTTGAAAGATCCCAGGACATGGAATCTGGTAAATGTAATTTGGAGTCTTCTTGTTCCAATATTAGTGAGACAATGGTAGAGCAGGTGTGGAGACTGACAGATACCTATCACTGTCTAGTACAGTGGTAGGAAAAATAATGACTAAACTTCCTTGAATAAATTTGCTTCCTTGGGAATTTAATCTGCCTTTAAACTGACTGTTTAGAATCTCAGCCCATATTATAAATATTTTATTCTGTGCTTAATTTAAGTAACTACCTATCCACCTAAATATAGTAGTTAAAAAATAGACAAAGTCCATTAGATATGTTTTCTCTATAAGAACCATAATAAGGAAATGAGGGGAAAGGGAAAAATAATACAAGGGGGAGAAATGAAGGTCAGTAGAGGGGGTAGAGAGAGAAGAGGGGAGGGGAGGGGAGGGGGGATAGTAGAGGATAGGAAAGGTAGCAGAACACGACAGTCACTAGTATGGCAATATGTAAATCAATGGATGTGTAATTGATGTGATTCTGCAATCTGTATATGGGCTAAAAATGGGAGTTCATAACCCACTTGAAGCAAAGTGTGAAAGATGATATATCAAGAACTATGTAATGTTTTGAACAACCAACAATAAAAAAAAATTTAAAAAAAGAAAAAAAAAAGAACCATAATAAACATACAAGGTTGAAATAACTTTTAAATTATCTTGTATTGTGGACACAAAATTGACCAACTTGGACATTATAGAATTGTGTTGAGGAAAACTGAACACTTTGAGAATTGGTAGTATATACTGAGTTTTCCCTTTTATACCAGGGATAGCAAAGTATAGACTTTAATATGAATTTCTTCTTTAATTTATACAACTATTCCATTAATACATGACTCAAGCTTATATAACTGTTTAATTTTATATTTTTACTGGTGCATTACAATTGTACATAATGGTGAAATTCATTGTTTCATACACACACACACATATATACACATAGAAAAATATAACAATAGAATTTGGCCAATATTATTTTCCAGCATTTCCATTTTCCCCCTTCTCCCCTCTCTTCTGTCCCTTTCCTCTTGTGATCTTACTTTTATTTCCATGAAATTTTGTTTTTATCCACATCCTCTCCAAGTTTGTATTTGAGAATACAAACTTGTTATTTGTATTCTTGGAAATTGCTGCTATAACTGAAAGGAGAGGAAATCTCAGTGTGGTTGATTTGTGTTTTCATAATTTACTAAAGATGTTAAATCAACTGTGAGTCTTTTGCATTTCTCTTTTTGAGAAGTGTTTTTAGTTCATTTACTCATTCATTTTCTGGATCATTATCATTAGTAATTTGGTGTTGAAGTTTTTTGAGATTTTTCCATATTATGAATATTAATCTATCAGAAGAACAGATTATAGAATTGTGTTGTGGCTAATTTGTGTATGGTAGAAGGTATATCATCTCTTGGCTGCATTTCTCTCAGCAGCAGGAGATTCTCTATCCTGGGAACTTGAAGGACACCAGTAAATTCCCAGTAATTTACAGAATAGTGGGAAAAACAATAGTAACAACAAATCAAACAATAAATGGCATTAAAATTAAAACTCAAGTGCCTACAATGAGATCCATGAACTAATTACCACAAAAATAAGAATGATGTGGTCAGAAATTTTCCAAAAGAAGAAACTATAAATAACCATAAACCAGATCCAGTATTAAAATAAACAGTAGGTTTACTAACACCTTCCATAGTACTAGTAACTGCAACTACATGAATGGTGTGGGCAAAAGTTATATAAACCAGTTAGTTCCAGAGGACAGAAAAAATAAAGCTCATTAATAGAAAAGAAAATGTAATAGAATGGAAAAAGAATATTTAGAATGTTTAAAATGCAGCTAGGAGAAAGCAGAAGACATCTATGATAGATATGAACAGGGAGGAGAAAATGAATTAAAAAATAAACAAATAAAGATACAGAGAACAAAAGAATTTGGCTACTAGAGGGAGAAGAAAGGAGAGAAATAGAAGAATACAAAAACAAAATAAAGCAAAACAAAACTAAAATTTAAAAAAAAAAACTGACCCTGAATAAATAAGACAAAGACAAATAGCAATCATTAAAAATGCTACATATGTGAAAAAAGAAAAGTGTATATATATATATATGTGTGTCACACACATATGTCAACAAACCAGTGAACTCAGCAAAAACATCTCTCCCAAAAGAAAGGGGGTGTTCTTAATTAAAAAAGAATTGTCTTCACTGAAGTGTTCAAAACTATTGAGAATGATGAATCACAACTGTCTTTATGTGACTATTTTTTCCCTTTCTTCTCAGAATATGTACCAAGAAAAAGAAAGAGAGAGAGAGAGAGAAAGAGAGAAAGAGCAAGCTAGAGCTAGAGATTGTGAAACTTTTTCTCTTTTTGTGTTGCTCACTGAGCTATTAGCTAAAGTGGTCTAAAGCTGAAGCTAGTTGAAATAGCTTTCAACTTCCCTTCTCACCAGTACAAAGCAGGATGGAATGGGAAGTAATGTTGAATGGAGTTTTGTCCAGAGACCAGATAGATGCACTCCGGGGTTGGGGCTGCAGCAGAGTTCTAAGTGGGAATTTTCAGTGGCTGAGACTTACCTCTAGTCAGGTTTTAGAGATTTTGCTGGTTCATATCTGCTCTGGAGGGTTTAGATCAATCCACCACTAGGGCTAGGCAGACAGCAATCTCTGTTGGGAGTCTGGATCTCAGGATCCTCCCCAGAATTCTACTTTCAAGGCAGGACAGCAAATACTCCAAACTGGTCTCACACACTCTGTTGCCCACAAATATGACCTTTTCAGCTTTGGTCCCTGGGTGTGATAATACCTACCTGTTCAGTTTTTTGACTTCCTTCAGCTGGTCATGTGAGCCTTCAGACACAAAAAGAAAGTGAGTTGTGCTCCCATCCATAATCTCTGACGCCAATCACTCTGGGTAAAACTTTTCTGTGCCTGTTTCACTCCCATTCTGCTAGGTACCCTAGGCCATGTGGTAGGTGCTAAACTGGACAGTATGACAGTATTTTCTGTGATCTCTCAGAGACTCAGAGCAGCAGGCTGCAGCATGGCATCCTTAAGACATTCCAGGCCTCAGCTCTCCACTTGCCATGTAAGAAATCCAAAGCACCAGGTCACTGTTAAGCCTCTGGATCAGCCAAGTTCAGGCTGCTTTTCTGTTTACAGATTTTTCCATGTTTCTTTCTCTGTGTTATCCCTCCCATTTGCTGTTGCCACAGCTGGATTGCTTCTGATATATACTTTCTTGTTATTTGTTCAATGCACCTGAATTTCTGACCTTCTAAGAGCCTCTGATTCCCTGATATTGAATTTCAGTGAATTCCCACTTTCATCTACCCTGCCGTAAAGGAGTACTCCCACTGCTTGACTCCCAAGCCATAGAGCAACTGGAAATGCAGCCTTATTTTAATCTGCCATTTTGAATCTCCTATATAATTGTTAGTAAGAGTCAGGGTTTGACACATAACCCATAGAAATTACGCACATCAAAAACTATATCTCATTGCCTATACACTAGGTCAATGCATAACAACAGCACCTAAGTTTTCTTTGTTCTCACTGAACTTTAATCAGTTATCCAATTCTTTCTTTCCATATAATGTTGTTAGATCTGTGCCACTGATTTATGTCTGACCCCAAATAACATCCCCCATCACCCTCTTGTTTGCTTCTACTCAGTTTTCTTTATGCAGACTGTTTTCAGTATGTTCTTACATCAAATATCATGTTTTATATTACTATTTTTTTTTCAGCATAAGCAAGATCAACAATTCTCAAAGGAATGGAATTTCAGTACACATATATCCTTTGGGAATGAGATGTGTGCATATTAAATTCTCATTTTAAACAAATTACTGAATAAATAGACTAAAAAGAGAAAATTTATTAAAATTAGAATTCATAAAATCTTTATTCTAACAAAAACAATGTATTTATTCTTGAGGATAGATGTATCTCTTCCTTTAATAATTACCTGTTGAAAATGAAACTGAAAGTGTTTGTCAATTACAGTTTTTATCAATTGTTTTGTTTTCCCTCTATTTGTGTATCTTATTTTATTTTAGTACTTTCACTAAGAAAAAATTAAAGTTTTTTTTTAAATTAAAGGGCAGATTTGTAAACATTTTTATCAAGTTGTTTTAATATTTTCTTTTTTATTCAAGTCAGGGGGGACAAAGGCTTATATCCCATAACTCAAAGATTCTTGAGAATGCCTTTCTTTTTTTTTTCTTAGTCTGTATTAGTAGGTATATTCTTGAATCAACTTTAGATGTTAGTTGCAATGGAAGCCCTTTTATTTTCTGGAAAAATAAAATTGGAAATGGCCATCTGTTCAGCCTTCTGTTATCAGGCGGTCCCCTAATAGGATGTCAGTAGAATATTTTCAGAACTGCATGGGAAGAGGTGACTAATAGAAATATGTGTTTGTTAATGTAATTTTTAATATTTTAGAAATGTATGCAATTAAAATGGGAATAAGTTTTAAGCAGATAAAATTTTAGTTTAAGCCACTTTTAGAGTAGGTAATATTTCTGGTCTTCAAATGAGTACTTTAAAAAGGATTTTTATTGTAATATAAAGCACCATAGTCTCTAAGAGTCTTCCTTTTACCATCACTCGTTTAAGAAAGAAATAACTTAGGGTCTTTAGGCATATAGTTGAGATTACAAAAGAAAATGTATGGGGAAGCTTTTTGTTTTTGCTTGTCACAGCCCCAGTCTCTTTCAAAACTGCTACATAAATACATATAAAGAAACTAAATTTTAAAAAGAAGGAAAAATGAATTTTGGTTTATCTAGTATATTACCAAATATATACTGTAATTTAAATGAAAATAAAATCTTAAAGTGTTGTTTTTATATTAAATGAAGTAAGATAAAATATATTGTCTTATAGTAGTAAATTGGGATGTAAGTAGAAAAACTGTTTGGGAAAAATAATTTTAAAGTATTTGTTTTGTATGTTAGTTATACAATAAGAACTGTTTCCTAATACTTATTTAATACATGTAATAAGCACTTATCTTACTTTGAAATATTCTTCTTGAATATTTTATTTAAAATAAAATATTTTTTAAAACATTAGCATAGCTCATTTCCCTACAGACAAATGATCTGTTTTGAACAATGTAGATAATTCTGTGAATGTACCAAATATTTTAAAGGCAGATTAAAACAGCAAAATATGTTTTATGTTTAAGAATTTATATTTGTCTTATTTCATGATGTGCTTAAACGTTTTGAGTAACTACTCAAATGTTTTGTGAAAGACCTCTCTTCAAGTGAAAAATTGACCTTTTATTAGAATGCTACATGCTATGTCTTTTTACCAATACAAAATCACATGATGGAGTCTTGTAATCAAATATAGATTCAGGATGACTGTGTCACATAGATAGAAAATAGAATGGAAATCAAATCCAGGCCTTTCTCATACCAAAGACACTATGCCATGCAATCTTTTCTGCACTAATCTTCCATCCCCTAGCACCACACCACCTGAAAAATTTGTCTTTTTTTCTTTATAAATTTGTATTAAATTTCACTTTGATGGCATAACATTCATAAATAGTCTGCTTACATTGAAAATACCATTGACATTTAGGATGGAGATGACCATTATCTATTGATGTTCTTTGCAAATGAAAATTGTAGATACTCAGTTATATGGATTATCAGAAATGTGCACACATTCATCACTGTAATGACTCAGGCACAGTGGCACAGTCACATTTGTGCTTCATAGTATTCAATCTCATATTCATCTCATTCATTTGGCTTCGTACCAGATATAAGTATATATGTGCTCATACTAACAGTATTTCTATTAGAGCAAAATATACTTGTCTCCCTCTTTCTCTATTCATCCCGTCGTACAAGTTTTCTAACATTCAGAAATGTGTTGCAGATGACACTCATATATATTTTACAGTTACTTCATTCTTTCTTTTATAAAGATATCATTTCCTCATGTTATTCCAAAAATAATTTGAAAAAGGAAAGAAAGGGTTATAATCTAACTTAATCCGAACTTCTTTAATTAAAAAAGTTAAAATTGTGTGTTTCTTTCCCTTTATCTTATGATACATACATACCTGAATAAGGGTAGGAATTTATAATTTAAGAGATCACTGCTTCTTGTTGTTGTGAGTTTTCCAGTAACTATTATCCATATTTGATACCACATATTGCCTGAAAGTGGAACAGATCATACTCAGAGGACTTAGATATTCTAAAAGATTGTCTCATTCTACAAACACTTCACTTCCACATACTACTTTTCTACTCAGAAGGTTATTCTCATGAGTTTAAATAAATACATAGTTTTTAAGCCAATATTTTTGTGATAGTATATTGTACAGCACAACTTTATTTTATAGATATCTAAATTATTTCACTATCTTGAACATGCTATTAAATTCTTGTAATACAAACCTGATTAAAAGATATTTCCTGTTTAAAAAGCTCATCTCAATAATAGAAATTATATTTATAGGTGGCTTGATTCAAGAAAAATGTCAATATGGTTTAGAATGGGTTGGATATGGAGATGTGTAATATGAACAAGAATCAAACATGAAAGATTGTTTCCAAAACATGATAGGTAGTTTTTTGATTCCTGAGATAGAGAACAGTGGAAATAGTACTGATTTATGGAAGATAAAAAAAAAAGCATTCAAAATTCTTGATACCCAATTGGCATCAATAGAGATTAATTTACTCTTGTAACTTCCAATAAATTATTTTCTATGCAGTAGTATTTGAAAACAAAATTTATAAATTTTTAAAAGAAATAGTAACTGAATGTATAGTAAAATCCACTTTCATAGGATGAATTACAGAATGTATCACAAAGAAGATTTATGCTTCGAAAGAAATGTTTTACATTATTCTTTATAATTCCTTGTTTCAAAAACAAAATCTGATATGACAACAAAAAATCCTATTTATTTATCCTTCCATTTCATGCCTTCTGTTGTATTATAGCTTAAATACAAGGTATAATATATTCCATTCATAGTCATTCTTGATATGTCCAGAATTATTCCACAAGTTCTTCACAAAGCATTATATCAATATAAATCTATTTTCATTTACAATTATTTTTTCAATCTTGGAACCTGTTTTGTACCTGACAGCTCAGACAATCTCCAGTCTACACATGATCAGTAATGTGCATTACTGTCATATGTAAAAAACAGAATATAACTAAATTGATGGAACTTTACCCTTTCTCATTTGAAGAAGCAAGAAAATACTTATAAAATATTAAATTCTGGAATAATAAAAATGTAAATTTTATCAGAGTCTATAATATATATTCTTAATGTATTTTATTTTGTAATTGTTCTTTATCTGCAAGAAATTGTAACTCACTTATTTCTCTTAAGAAAATGTAAGACTACTCTCAATAAGTGCATTTCTTTAGACATGGAAGCACAAACTTATATCCTGCCTTACATATGGAAAATATCCAGTTGTTTATTTGAAGTTATATTTAAAAACTTAACAAAATAATGAAACTGATATTCTGGCCATTAAAAGTAATTTTATATGCTTTAATTTTATCAGTAAGAAACTTGGCATGTATATATTTTCTATTTTTTAAGAACTTACTTCACTGCCAACTTTGTTACAACTATGGCCATAACTACGACCATTAACCCTAGTCTAATCCTTATCTAGATTAATTCTAACACACACTATAGAGGTATATTAGAAGTAATGATAAACTCTTAAATAGGTATAGAACCTACTTGACTCAAACCTATTCTACTAAACAGAATGTCTGCATTCAAAAAAAAAAAAGTGTAAGACATAGAAACATATTCAGAAAAATATAATCCAAAGATGCAAAGCAATTATCAGAACCAAACTAATTTACACCAAAGATATAGGAATTATTTGACAATGTAAAGTAGCTACTATTAGGGATGGAAATATAGTTCAATGATGGAGTATATGCTCAGATGCTGGGTTTAATCCCCAGCATCACAAAATGTAAATAATAAAATAAGTATCATTATTAGTATTTTAATTTTTATTGAACATGTTGGATTATATGTGTACTAACATGGATAATTTTGACAGAAAGGTGGCAAATACGAGGAAGAATGAAATGAAATGGCAGAAACAATAGATAATGTAAAAGAACTGAGAATGCTTTTGATAGGCTTAGCTGTAGACTCAATGAAATTCATGAACGTTTCAGTGAATGTGCAGATTGATCAATAGAAATCACTCAAACAGAAACAAAGAGAAAAACGAGTGAAGAAAGTATACCAGAAGAGATTATAGAAAAGTCATAGAACACTGTCAATTCATTTAGTAAATGTGCAATTTGAGTCCTGAAAAGAGAAGCTATCAGAAGAAAAAGAATGAAGCAAAAGAGATATTTGAAGAAAAAATGAGACAAATTTCCTGAAGTTAATGACACACCCATAAAATCATGAATCCAAAATTATTAAAGAACATAAGTGCAAAGGTTTGATTAACCCTGGTATATGCATGCAATGGAATACTGCTCAGCAATTAAAAATGATTAATGTATCAATTGTAGCAAATTAGGGATGAATCATAATTTTTTCCTAAAGAAAGCAAGTACACCCCAAAGACTATATATTATATAATTCTTGTATATTAAACTCTTGGAAAAACAGAATTGTTGGGACTAAAGAAAGATCAATCCTTACCAGAATTTAGGAGGCAGACTAAGTGGGTTTATTATAAAGAAAAACTGGAGATAGTTTGGGGGATAATATTAAGTATCATATGTAATTTCAGTTGTGGATATACAATTAATTACATTTTCAAAATCTATAGAATTGTATACCACAAAGTGCAAATTACAGGGAATGAAAATTAAAATACAAGCCATTAAGGTATGGAAGAAAAGAGAAAATGTGGAGCATGACAAATAAATCTAACAGTATTACAAGTGAGTCATATAATTATGGGGAAGAAAGGAGTTGGATTGAGAAAATTTGAAAACATCTTTTTCTACTGAATTTTTATGGCTAAAAACAAAGAATTTTAAATACACAGTGCAATTCATTTAGTAATTTATTTTTTTCTCAGAAGGCTATATATTAGTAATTCTGAATCTCTGATATATATATTCTATTTCTGAACTAAAAATTAAGTATAGTTTAGAAAATAAAAGCCACTGCTTTAAAAAAAAGAAAAAATAGGAACTGGGGGTATGTTAGAACAAATTATTGAATTTTGTTCAAAGATATCATTATGAGCAAATGTTATTGTACACTATATACATTATAATCATCTCTCACACACATATATACTTTATGCACACATACAGATCAAAGAACATAAATCCATGTGTTTTCAGGAGTTTATATTACTTGTACACATTTCCTAGCTCTGTCCTCTAAGAAACTAGAAACAATAACATGTCAGTAGCAAAGAGCACACCTAGTTGTCAGATGCTGGTTCCTGAAAAACATTCTCTAGTGAAAGGATACAGAGTCCTAAGGGAGCTAATTGATTCCAAGGATGTTGTACAAAAATGCAAGATCATTCTGTAACATTCTATGGTGCCACATAACAAACTAATGCTAACAACAACAGTAAATGAAATCCTACTGAACATGAAAAGATCCCAAATCCAAGTCCACACATGTATAAATAACTGAATGCAGAAACACATGGAAATAAACTGACAATTCTTCATTACAAAACAATTTTTGTTCATAAAAGTAGAATGAGATAGAAAATTGCCATTAGAATAATTGCTACAAGCGAGATCCCTTTAGAAATAAAAATATAGACTTTGAATATTTAAGTAGGAATGGTACTGATGCAGTCTTTAAACATCTCATCTAAAAATTTAGTGAGTTCCATGGCAAAGACAATAGAAAGTTTACATCCTGACAGATGTCATCACAAACAAGTGATGGAAGTTAACATCACTGCTAAATACAGATAGACATAATGTGCCCCTGATTTAAGGTAATTAAAAAATATAACATTCTTAATATCCTCCATGATAATGTATAATCCCAATTTAATAATTTAGAAATTATCAAACAAACCAAAATTTGGGAATATTCTATCAAATAACAATCCAATATATTTAAAAATCAGTGAGAAAACATCAGATTTTTAAGATTAAACTAAGAGAGTAAAGAAATTAAATGCAACGTGGGACTCTGGATTAAATCCTAAAACATAATAATATTTAATGGGAAAGACTAGTGGAATATAAATGAATTCTCTAATCAAGTTTATAGTATTATTCTAAGGGAAGCATCTTGATCTTGATAATTCTCCTATGGATGGATATCTAAGAAGCTAATAGAAGACAAATTGGCTATAGGTATATGGAGATTCTCTGCACAAGTTTTTAAATCCTCTGTATGCACGAAATTATCTCAATGTCAGAATTTTCAAATATCATGTATAATTCTGTATTTGTAAAAAATATATAAATTTAATTGAATAAGTAAACAGAAATCAAATGAAGTCGAATAAAAATAAATAAAAATAGCACTAATGATTATAGCAAAATCTAACATATGCAGACACCTAAAAGAACAAATCTTTTGTAAAGAATTAGTGCTTACCTTATGGGAAAAAGAAAAAAAAAAAAAAAACTTCTTGTGGACATAGATAAAAATGGTAAGCCTGTACTTCAGATGTTAAACTTTTTTGTTAAACTTTCTTCTTAAAATGAGTTTTGGTTACTTAAAAAGAAAAAAAAAATGCTTAATTTTGTTAAGTAAACAGCAATCCTTTATTTTGGGAAGATATTATTTGGTAATAGCTACATACAAGATATGACTTCATATACAGAATGAAAAAGGTTAACAATGGAAATTACTCAAAATAAAAATAATATTAATGTTGATCTATAATGCAAACAGAAATATTCATTCATAAGGAAACACAAATTAAGAAAACAACAAAGATGTAGAACTACATCTGCAGATTTGAAAAGCCATGTAATGGGCTAAAGAAATGGCTGGAAGAATATTTTTTTATTTGTGTAGAAAAGTAGATATTTACATCAGTAATTTTTAAAAAGCAGAAGCAAGTGCCATTCCAGGGTGAATGTGTGGACCATTATCAAGACAAACCTGGAAGCTAAATCAGCATTTCAAATTCATTGCATTGTGAATTTTAAGTATGTAATTGTTTCATTGTTCTCAGAAAATAGATTACCACCACTGGCTCACAAACACTGATGGATCTGATTCAGTGTTGAACAAACACTTGGAGTGCAGTTCAATGCACTGTGTAATGTGAAAAGTTAGAAAGCATGACTTGTCACAATACAATATCTATTTACAAGAAAAATGTTGGGTGCATGTGTATTTAGTGACATTTTTTCTGAATTGATTTTTTTAAAAGAGACCAGCACAGAACTGTAAAATGTCTTTTATGCAGTGCTAACTGATGGGCTGGTCTTGTTTATAATATAATCGTTTGCTATTTTCTGGCAAAATACTAGACATGTAAACTGTCCAGAACTAATGGGAATGTCCTTAAAGCTTATACTGAAGACAATGTGATCTCACAATTATCAGATTTTAATTTTCCTCTGTGAAAAGACTACAAAGAAGAAATAAATCTAGTTAAAAGGAAAAAAATAATGTAGTTACCCTAGTAAATCTTTCTGTGTATTATGTAATTACAAAAATTTTTATGAAAGTATCAAGAAGCCAATCAAAGAATATTTCCTTTCAATAAAACAAGGACATCTGAATAATGAAGAAATGGTGTTATAAGACTCTATGTAGGGTTGCCCTGAATTTTGTCATTGCTTCTATAGGCGCATTGCCTGCCACAGTGTCCATAAATGACAATATGGAAGACAAAGATCAATAAGAATCGTTATTTTTTAAACGGATCCTCTCTAATTCCATTCATTAAAACACCCTGAGCACTTTCAAAGAACTCTTGGTACTTTGAAGATGAAAACAGATTTCCTGCTGTTGCAATCCCTGCAGGCAGGGCCCATTTGTGTTACAGCTCTCTTAGCTCCACAGCAGGCCACACCAGGGAGTGTCTGGGCTCAGCAGCAGCTCCACCAGGAATTCCTTTCTGGGTTCTTGTCCTGGAACTCAAAGAATGCAATTCACAGACAATGGAGAGTGAGTGTGAAAGAGTAGCATTTATTCTGGTAAGGAAAAGAAACTGAGCTCTTCTCCCCTGGTAAGAGGGGCCCCAAAATCTGGTTACTGAGAAATTGCATTAGTCTAGGGACTTACGTGGCTGCTGGGTGGGGATTTTGTTCAATATTCGTGCTAATGGGGTATTGGGAAAAAGCTAAAGTTATTGATCAGGTCCATGATTTTGATTTGTTTTGCCATTGTTTTAGTCAGGTTTTGTTGTTGTTGTTGTTGTTTGTTTGTTTGTTTTCTGTGACTAAAAGACCGGATCAGAAAAATTTAAAGGAGAAAAAGTTTACTTGGGGGTTCATGGTTTAAGAGTTCTCTGTTCATAGATAGCTAGCTCCATTCCTTGGGGCTCAAGTTGAGGTAGAACATCACATCATGGCAGAGGAGAGTGGCTCACATGATGATCAAGAAGCAGAGAGAAAGACACCACTTGCAGGGTACAAAATTTGTATCCCAAAGCCACACCCCCAGTGACCCACCACTTCAGGCCATTCCCTACCCACCTTTAGTTACCATTCAGTTAATCCACATCAGGGAATTAATTCACTGATTGGAGTAAAGCTCTTATAATACAATCATTTCTCCTCTAATTTTCTTACATTGTCTCTCGTGTAAGCTTTTGGCCCTTTTTGTCATTGAATTTGAAATTTTCTGTAGCCCTTACTCAGGTCCCACCTCTCTGGGACAAAGGATTTGACCAGAATGTTTGAAATGTTTCCACAGGTCAATCTATGTCTATGGAGCAGTCTATACTTTACATCTTAAAGAAGCCTTTGGGGGTGGGGGGAATTGCCACAATTGTCTGCTTATGTTTGACTACTGATTATCCTGCCTATTCAAAGTCAGCCAAAAAATATGTTAAATTTAAAAGCTTCAATTTCATCTTTGGATAAATTTATATTTACCTTTCTTGCCACATTAAACAATTGTGTGTACTTGTCTATTTCAAACTTTAGAAATCCTACTACTAATGGTCAAAATTTACTATTTCAGATACTTCTTTATCTTTGTTATCATTAATTTTTTTTCCTTGAATTCTATTTGGGAGAATCAAGTTTCAAGAGGCTAATTCAAAGATGAAACGTATAAAATGAGTAAGTATGAAGAACTGATAGAGCTCAGTAAATATTAATACTTAATTAATAATTATTATTAGTTAGTAATAATTAACAACCTTTTTTTTTTCTTTTTGGAATTGAGGATTGAACCCAAAGTGGCTTAAACACGGAGCAACATCACCAGCCCGTTTCAATTTATTATTATTTTTTTTTTTGAGACAGGGTCTTGTCAAGTTGCTCAGAGCCTAAGGTGCTGAGGCTGGCTTTGAACTTGAGATCCTCCTTCCTCAGCCCCTCAAGCTGCTGGGATTGTAGGCATGCACCACTGTGCCCAGCTAACATTGGTTATTTTTTACATACCACTTAACAAAAAATTCTCAGCCAGAATTAAATATTATTAGGAACTCATCCAGTATTCATGTAAACATTCCACATGAATCACTAACAAGAAAAAAAATAAAAGATTTTCTACAATCTTTATAATCTGGAGTGGGCCAGTGCTAGATTTCTATTTCGTTTCAGATTTTGTCAGACTCCATAGGCTCCCATAACATCACCTGTGTTAGTTGGGTTAGTGAGTTAGTTAGCAGACAAAAGGCTGCATTACACATTCTACCAGAGGAACAAGGCAACCCCTGAGGGTAAATGTCTTGACAGAAATTTCTCTACAGGGTGGCAGTCCTGTTAGGAAAAGTAGCTTATTCCTGCAGTCTTTCAGCCCCCCACCTGATTGCATAAGAATAGACCTTGGCATCTAGGTTGATTCCACAGTCTTGCTATTGTGAATTGTGCTGCTATGAACATCGATGTAGCAGTGTCCCTGTAGTATGCTCTTTTTAGGTCTTTAGGGAATAGACCAAGAAAGGGAATAGCTGGGTCAAATGGTGGCTCCATTCCCAGCTTTCCAAGAAATCTCCATACTGCTTTCCAAATTGGCCACACCAATTTGCAGTCCCACCAGCAATGTACAAGTGTACCCTTTTCCCCACATCCTCGCCAGCACTTGTTGTTGTTTGACTTCATAATGGCTGCCAATCCTACTGGAGTGAGATGGTATCTTAGGGTGGTTTTGATTTGCACTTGTCTGACTGCTAGAGATGGTGAGCATTTTTTCATGTACTTTCATGATTGATTGTATGTCCTCCTCTGAGAAGTGTCTGTTCAGGTCCTTGGCCCATTTGTTGATTGGGTTATTTGTTTTCTTATTGTTTAATTTTTTGAGTTCTTTGTATACTCTGGATATTAGGGCTCTATCTGAAGTGTGAGGAGTAAAGATTTGTTCCCAGGATGTAGGCTCCCTATTTACTTCTCTTCAATAGATGAATGGATAAAAAAAATGTGGCATTTATACACAATGGAGTATTACTCTACATTAAAAAATGACAAAATCATGGAATTTGCAGGGAAATGGATAGCATTAGAGCAGATTATGCTAAGTGAAGCTAGCCAATCCCTAAAAAAACAAATGCCAAATGTCTTCTTTGATATAAGGAGAGTAACTAAGAACAGAGTAGGGAGGAAGAACATGAGAAGAAGATTAACATTAAACAGGGAGAGAGGTGGGAGGGAAAGGGAGAGAGAAGGGAAATTGCATGGAAATGGAAGGAGACCCTCATGGTTATACAAAATTACATACAAGAGGAAGTGAGGGGAAAGGGAAAAAAAAAACAAGGGGGAGAAATGAATTACAGTAGATGGGGTAGAGAGAGAAGATGGGAGGGGTGGGGAGGGGAGGGGGGATAGTAGAGAATAGGAAAGGCAGCAGAATACAACAGACACTAGTATGGTAATATGTAAATTATTGGATGTGTAACCGATGTGATTCTGCAATCTGTATACGAGGTAAAAATGGGAGTTCATAACCCACGTGAATCAAAGTGTGAAATATGATATGTCAAGAACTATGTAATATTTTGAACAACCAACAATAAAAATTAAAAAAAAAAAAAAGAATAGTCCTTGGGCTTGTGATGCTTCCTTATCAAGAAAGACTCTTCATAGCCTTCATAGCCTGTTAAGCTTTGTATGGGAATAGCTTTCTATGTTTCAAGCTCAATGTATGCTCCTTTATTCTGCTTAAGCTTGTAAATCAATGGCCCTCAGGCATGCCCCCAGCTTTCCATTTTTCAGAGAAAGGTCAGGATCCTTCTGCTTCAGAAGGACAGAGGTTCATGTAGAACAACTGCCCTGCCTCAACCACCTGCCTGGGGAACCTGTCAGCCAAGAGGGACCACAGTACTCTATTTAAGTTGATCTTGTGGCCTCTTTTCTCTGAGAGTAAAACATGTTGTTTTATTCAAGGCTTGGCTGTGTTGTGTTGCCCTTGGTGACTCTGGTAACAAAATGGGATAGGCAAAGTATCTGGAATCCTGCCCTGGGATTGATAACTGGCTCCAGATGATCTGCCCCAGAGAGAGTATAAGGAGGTTGGAAAAGTTCTAAGACTGCAATGCAGATCTGACCTCTTTGACAGAGAGGAAAAGAGAGAGATTTTTTATAATGCTGTATAGTAGTTAAGACAATTTGGCAAGCTCAATGGGAAGTCCTTCAGCAAAACTCCCTTGTTGGAGGATTCCCATATCTCCCAGGAACCAGCCTTCTGCAGTATCACTGACACACTCAATCATTTGTTGAAACAACTATGGAGGTATGGTTTCAGCACAACTACAGTGAAGAATTCAAATGGGAACAGTGGAGACCATAGTTCAATTATGCTCCCCATAGAAGAGTATGCAAGGCTACCACAGAGGACTAGTTTATTTTGGGCTACCGTACAAGTTGATAACAACCAAAAACAGAGGAAAAGTATATGTATATTAAGAGGAGACGTATATGTTAAAAATCAACAGGATGTATAAAAGCCAAAAGTATTGATCCGGCCAAGATCCCAGTGGAAATGGAAGTATAGAGAATAATCCAAACTTTGGTACTGTCCCAATGGACTTGCTAGTCTTCTCTTCAGTGCATCTGGAAGTCTAAAGTACTTGGAACAATTCTGGGAAATTGGACAGAAATAACAGATGAGATGTTGAACATCAGAAAAGAAATTTTGGTATTTTATAGAACGAAAGATAGTGCATTTTGAATATTAATGCCTGCAATAAAATGTTTGCAAAGGTAGGAAATCAATTGAGAATATGGGATATTTGGAAGAGCTGCTTGCCAAATATTTTGAAAATGTGCATGAAATGCACAATACCTGCAATAATACTCACACCCACATATCTGTCTTTCCAAAACATACATGTCTAACATTCACACACAAGTCATCCACAATTTAAAGTCTTCAAACAACTTCAGAACAGATATCTTCCACTTTTGAAATTTTCCATACTTCTGAGTAAAAAAAAAAATAACATGATCAAAGTCATCCAGATAAAAGAAAAGAACATTTTCTACCCCATGTTTTAGGGCCAGCATAGCTTTAACAACTAAGTACAACAAGGATATTCCAGTATAAAGGAATTTCTCTTGTGAGTATAACTTCAAATATTTTGAAGGAAAACACTATAAGAGAAGCAAACAGAAACCAGCAGTATCCTTTGAATTTGCACATATACCAGGAATTAAAAGATTTTACATTTGAGTGACAGTCAGTATATTGCAACACAATCAAGAAAAACTGAAAAAAAAAAAAAATAGTCAAACCAAATTAAATATCAGAGGTATTTTTCAAATATACACTAAAGAATTGACAGTGACAATACATATGTAGAATGGTGATTGAAGACCCCTTGTGTTATGGTCTGAGCTTAATCAATATAGATTATAGATTATACATTATGAAATATTAATAAGTAGTATAATAGGATTATGTTGTGTTTTAGAATAAATAATGTTAACCTGTTTGTAAAATGTTAAGAATTGGTTTTCTGTACTTCATATGCCCACAAATGTGCTCGAACCTAGGAGAATATGGTGTCTACTTTTTGCTCTGCTAACTCTTTTCTCAGCCCTTGTGTCCTGCTTGCTTGCCTGAACCTCCGTTTTTGAAGACGTGTTTTTTTTCCCTCCTTATAAAACCCATAGAACTAGGACCCAGCTCTGTTCGGGGCAGAGACAATTCGGGTCCTGCCGGGAGCTGTCCCAGCCGGCTAAGTAAAAGACTCTCTAATTTGGACAAAATTTGGACTGAGAGTGTTTTCTGAGCGATCAGCTCACAACACTTGCTGAGAAGTATTAAAATATTCCTGGGAAGATCCCAGACATGGATAGTAGTTAGTGGTGCTAGAAAATGAGTTCATATCGGACATATGGTTGATCCTTTGGTATAAATCAACAGTTTCCTTGACTGTTAGTGAGATGAGCTGAGAGAAAGGCACAAACTGATGCTCCAGAACTCCTTCAGCTGAAAAGTAGATAGATGAATTTTATTTCTTAGGAAGAACTTGAAAACTACATTCATTTCATCAGTACTCAAAATTAAAGACTAGAAAAGAAATGGAAGAAAATAATAAATACCTGGCTACATGAACTATGTCACAAATTACATAACATGAATTGAAACACTAGTTAAAGCACAGGTACAGCTAGTATTTGGTTAAGGTTATGATCTCACAGAAAGTGGTGAAATGAACTTTTATGAAGAACTGCTCTATTAATTAATGCAGAATACTGTAACTGGTGTTTGATGGACTACACATAAAAATTCTGGAAAAGAATCACAGACAGTAATTTGAATTGGAATACGAATCTTTACATGAGGGATTAGATAGAGAAGGAAAAAAATGGCTAAATAATCCTATAAATAAAAAGTTACAATTATATTTTAAAATAAAAAACAATTCCCATGAAGAAAAAATAAAGAAAATGCAGTGATAAAAAAGCACTTACCAAGCAATAGAGTAATATATGTATAAGAGTTTTTGACAAAAGTTAGCTTAAAAATATAAACACTACTTATAGATTTTATCAGCTTTCAGAGATATTACAATTTTAACTCTTAATAGCCAGTGTATTTCTGAGCCTTCTCCAAAAGCAATAGTTACACTTCACAACAGTGTACTCCTACATGATAAAGAAACCTGACTGCCCATGTATGGCAGAAGAATTTCATCTCAGGGGAAAAAGAATAAAAATATGGAAACACTTTAAAGGGCCACAGACCTACTTGACAGATATTTATGAAATAGAAATGTAAAGTCCTACAGTTTATAAGGAAGGAACTCAATCAAAAATTAAATTGATAAATGCCCATTTTAATTAGATTAATTAAATGTATCATTGAGGTACTTTCCATAAAGAAATCCATAGATATGTATGATTTCAACAATTAATCTTGCTGAATATATAATATTCAGCTAACGGTTCAGTAAAACTTTTTCCAGAAAATAGATGAATAGGAACTATTTCCCAAATCTATTTATAAAGTCAGCATTCCTCTAATATTCCTCTGATAGAGTAAGCTAGTACAAACAGAAAGACCTCATAAGGAAAAAATAAATAAAACTTACTCTTAATTATTCCCTATTTATTCATAAATCCTTTGTGAAATCTTGCAAATTGAAACTGGCAATGCGTTAATACTTACAATGTAGAACAGTTAATAGCACTTTACCTCAGGAAAGCAAGGTAAGTTTAACTTGCTTGAAAGGCAAATAATTAAATTCAACACATTGAATAATTAAAAGAGAAAATCTGTAGCATAATATCAAAAGATATGGACACGGTTTTGATACCAGGGCAGAGGACATGTAGCTGATTCTCAAAGGAAAGGAAGTGAGTAGATTCCACTTACCCATCAATCAGTTGCTCACAGGCTCTGGGAGAAGGGGAAGATTGCACTTTCCAACACAAGCAATCACCCCTGGATGGCTCTCTTCCTGCCTTTTGGTCACTCCTGCCTTTGGGTTATGTAGGCAAGAGAAGAAAAGAAACCTAAAACCTATAAAGGGGCAAGACACCTCCATGCCCATGGTCACCAGCTTTGGGTCCCAGCTCCTCTCTGGAGGAGTCTTTCTCTTTCTCCCTCAATCCCATTCCCACTCCTCTGGCCCTTTCTGATCTGTTAAATAGAATTTACTTTCTGCTCTTTCCTTAGCATTTCTCAGATGTTGAATATTCAACACCTGGACCCAATCCTGATTTTCAAGACCAGTATGAATTTGATAAAATTTTTTACCCAGTTATCCAAGTTATTCAACATTTTTAAACTGGAGGTCCTAGACAATCCAAGAAAACAATAAAATAAATGAAAAAGTTGTTCAAAGAAAATGAAATTTATATTTGATTGTTGAAATCATGAAATGTGTTTAAAGTTTATAAAGGAATTGTTAGAAATAATATATGAATTCAACAAAGCATTTAAATTTTTACACTTAAAAATTGGGATGAATTAAAAGATATTATATGGAAGCTTCAGAAATATAACTTTTAAGGTATAACTTTTAAGAAGATATGCTTAAGTACTTTATAGGAAAACCATAAATGTTTACTGAGAAAATTACTGAAAACTTAACAGATGAACTATTAAGCAGATAAATTATTTCAAGTTCATACTCCTGAAAAGAATATATTATATAAAGTTTTATCAATTTAATGTGTAGAATAAATCTTCCCAAGTACAATTATATTAGCATTAATTATGAAGAATTAAATTACAAGTTGATTTTTTAAAACATATACATAAATTCAAAGAATCAAGACCAACAGAATAAAGTTAGAAGTCTTAAACTACCCTGAATTAGATGGATTTTATATATATATATTTTATCTTCCTGGTCCTGTGTTTTAGAACAGCCTGACATGAGGATCCCACACCTGGTGTTTTAAAGTTATAAAGACAAGGAGGTGTTGTCTGTCTTAAATATACACATACATATAAAAGATTAGAAAAGATTTCAGGAACTAACCCACTTATGTATGTTCAATTGTCTTTAATCATGTGGAGGCAATACTTCAGGAAGGAAAGAATCTCTTTAAAAAGAGTGCCAATATAATTAGATATCCATATGTAAGTAAAGGACCTCATTTCTTATCTCATGTGATGTACAAAACAAATTTAAATTGATTCTTATACCTAAATGTAAAAGCTAAAAATATGAAACAATCTTTTACAACGAAGGAAAAAAAAAATTATATCCAGAGACTAGACATTATTACTTAAATATAGCAAGAAGATTAAAAAAGAGAAAAAGATGAAAGGTTGATTTGGAATAAATTAAAAATTTTTACTGATCAAAAGATACTATGAGGAAACTTATAGACTAACTATTCTAGGAGAAAACATATGAAGAACAGAAGTCAGTAATAACAAGCAACACATTTAAAATGGACAAAAATTCAGAATAAGGACCTACATCAAAAGTCTTTATTATTATTTAATGATATTAATCTTTAGGTAAATGGAAGTCAAAACAACATACTACAATCTCTAAAACTAAACTGACTAGCTTCACCAAGATTTAGCAATCATTTTATCAACTATTCCTGTAGTGGTATAGTCATTATGGAATAGAGTTTGTTCATGTCTTATAAACTTAAAACATAACAAATTAAAAGCAGTCATCCAACTGATAGGAATTTAAGCAAAATAAAAGCATGTAAACACAATTATGTATTTTAGATGGATGGTGATATGCATAAAATATCATCTGAAATATCAAAAATTTGGAACAAAGAAAATATCCTTGATGAATGTATAAAATGTTTATGGTTTCTCCATTCAACTGAGTTTTCTCAGCAATAACAGAAGAATGAGCTACTGTTATGCATGTTTTCATCTTCTCAAATGCATGTGTTGAATCAATAAATCTCAATGTGATGGTATTTGGAGAGGGGCCTTTAAGAGGTATTTAGAACAGGAGGGTGGGGCTCTTATGATGAGATTAGTATAATCAGAGACAAAAAGAAATCTTGATTCCTCTCTCCCTGCTATTCCCCCTGTGAAAACACAGCAAGAAAATGGTCATCTGCCAGCCAGAAAGAGCATTCTCAGCAGAACTCAACAATATTGATACCTAGATCTTAGACTAGGCCTCCAGAACTGTGAGAAATAAGTTGCTGTTTAAGCTGCCCAGTTGGTAATGACCGGATGTAGTAGCATAAACTGAGTGGGACAACTACTGATGCATGAAACAAAGTAGGTAATTCTCAACAGCATTAGGATAAGTGAAATAAGTCAGTTTTATAAGAGTCTATGCTGTTTGATTTAATTTTTATGAAGCTCTGAGAAAGGCAAAATTCTAGGGAATGATATAAGGGGGATCACAAGTTGAAGGAGAGTTATGAAAGCAAACAAAATGTAGATGACACTGTAACTTGATGGAAATGCTCTATGCATAATTTAAATGATAGTCACATGTTCCCATACATTTTTCAAAACTTACTGAATTGTGTAAATATCGTCAACTAATTTTATTGTATTTTAAATCTAAAATGAAAATGTTATAAATAATATGCCTTAAAGTCTTTGTTTGACTGATCTTTAATGTCATATGTATCCTATCATGGAAAACAAGGAATCTGGGTGTTCTAGGTTACGCATAGCATTGGATTTCCTGGGAGAGCTAGGTAAAAAGTTGCTCCATTTCTCTGGACTCAATGTTTTCCAATCTGATGTTCTAAGATTTGATCTGAATAGTTTCTCTAAATATTCAACATTAGTGGAGGCTTCTTTATTTTCAAAGAAAAAAAAATATTATCCCTTGCTGAAGAAATAGTGCTGAACATTAACTCCAAGAGTAAAGGAGATTTTACAGGAGACCATATCAAAAATCAGCAAAACAAATACAAATTTAAATGAGGTAAACTGAATTTGAACAAAAGTTTCAAGACTAAGACCATTAAAAACAACATGTACCTGCTTAAAGAATCTAGGCAGCCACAAAAAGTCTCAATGGGTTGCATGGATTACCTATCAAAGGGAACTGAGAAAACATACAGGGAAATTATTGTAGAATGTAGAATGAAAACGAAAGGTAAAGTCTAGGAAATTCCAGGAAGATGTAGGTGTTTTCCCTCAAAGCTGAGGGTATTTATTAAGTTCTGCTTTGTGCTTTTGTTTGACATTATGAAGCATTATAAAGTGTTCTTGTCCAATTAAAGAATGAATCATAAGTTTTATGATATATAATTTCCTGAAAGAAAAAGATATTTAAGATAATCATTTGCTATGATATATGATAGAATCTTATTATTGATGTTATACTTTTTATAGAATGAAGGTTCTTTGTAGAATGACTATTTGACATTATTTATTTCCATGCTGGGTATAATAATAATAATAATAATAATAATTATATATGTTAAAATTTAGGAGAAAAGCACTTTATGATGATTGATATATATTTCAAAGAATACTCAATATTTATATTACTATTCAAAAGTGAATGTATACATGGTAAAAATTTATATATCCCTAATAAAATTTATCATCTAAGCCAAAGTAAATTACATATAATTGACTGATTATTGATTGCACACTCTAGTAATATAAATGACATTTCATTAGTGTAGGAAATCTGTTTGCTTTTCAAACTTATCACATATGCTTACCAAGAACTCAGAGATAAACATTGAAATTCCGATTTTTAAAGATGAAAAAAAATGATAAATGTAATGACTTTCCCAAGGTTTTTCAGCAATCAAATACAAAAAATTGTCAAAGACCAGATATTGAGATTCAAGTTACTTTATGCATTTGATAGTATTATAGGTAATGGTGAACACTGGATTACAGATGTTAAGGAACACAAGAAATTAATAAAATGTTCTCAATTTCTAGAAGCAAACTGATTAACATAGAGGAATAGGATAAAACATTGTATAATAAAATACATTTTTTCCCAAAGGAAGTCTAGTCAAAAAACATGATTTTGTACCTTACCATGGGATAGTATGCAACTGCTAAAAATAATCAACAACACAAAATGGTAGGTTTAGTCTAGTGTGTAAACATTTGGCAAGGATGAGGAACAAGAGGCTCTCTCTTGGAAGGAGTAGAGTAATTGAGAGCATAGGAGTGTAAAGTGGGGGAAATATCCATAAAGCATAAAAAAGAGGCAAAATGTATGTTTGGTAATATAGGAAGAAAGGACAAGTCAACCAGAAAAATCTTTAAAAGGAAGAAAAGATCAAAAGTGGGCCTTAGACTAGGGTAAAAATTAAAAACATAAGCAATGGTGGTTTCAATCAGCATGAACAGCTTCCCCCAAGGTAAAAGTAGAAATCCATGCAGGGAAATCCTGACATGTCTAGTTTGCTGTGGCTTCAATATCAATAGGACCCTTGACAGTACTGACCCTGGAAACATAAAATGCAGTTGACACATATTGCAGGATGTAAATTTATAGTCAAAGGGTAAGTACTTTTGTCTAGGAGGATATGTCTGGAAATGAATTGGAATAGCAAGAGTCCCTAGGAGACAATTTAAAATGAGAAACAACTAAATTATTTTCAGACAGGACCAAGAAGAGATTGGCTATGATAATACCAAATGGTAAGGTAATATATGTAAAATATCTAAAGACAAAAGTCATTATAATTCACCTGAAAAGAAATCATAACAGATGAAAATGTAGAAATATCACAGTTTGAAAAATAAAGCATTGATACAAAACAACTCACTTCCTCCACACATAATCTACAAGGATATCTACTCAGTTGTGCAAGACACATAATTTTCTTTGTGGTTCAGTGTCCAACTATGTCTGCGGTTTCTATTTTGTCAGGTTAAAAAAAACAATCAAGTTATATTTTTGATACGAGGATTGTGTATAGATTGAGAAGAGGTTTTGTGCTCATCTGTTTTCTAATCGTGTTTTTTTTGTTGTTGTTGTTGTTTTTGGCATCTGTGGGATAGCCACACAATACTTTTGTTTTTCTTTTTTATGAGAACATTTGGATCCATATATTCTCCTTTTTCTATCAGTAATTCTCAACACATGCTCAGAATATCACTTCTTGGATCACTCTGAGGTTTACAAAGTTTGAGGAGCTGTCTCAAACCCTGTAATAATGCAATATAAACCATGGATGCATATAAATCAGTGTTGTTAACAAATCTATGTTGAAGTTTGCAATTCTTGCTAAGAATGCCTTGGTAACTTCTACTGATATGCCTTGGGTTTCTTTCTTATATGGAATTATTTCCATTATTTCTTTCATATATGGAATTCTTTCATATTCTTTCCTGCTACCACTATGAGTTACTACCAAATAAAGCAGTGCCCACTGACAAATTCCCCATAGAGTTCTCAAAAGTTTTGTTATTGGCTTCCCAAATCTGGTGGCTGTATCAAAGTCCTCCCCAACTATTTGCAGAATATTTAGTTCTGGCCCTTAAAAGCTGAAAATACTAAATTTTGATATTGTACTCCCTTCTTGAGGCAGCCAATATAGGAGGGAGGAAAATCAAAATTGACAAAGAGAAAGAAAGGGGCAGAGATAAAGCATGACAAAGAGTTTATGAGAAAGATGAACAAAGAATGTGTGGGTGTACACATACATTTAGCTGGTGTTAGAACAGTTCTAAATATGTCAGGCTAATAAAAACACTGCATTAGTGCACTAGGGCTGCCATAACAAAATGCTACAGATTGGGGGTGGGAAACCTCAGAACTTTCTCACACTTCTGAAGGCTAGAAACCCAGGACCAAAGTGCTGTCAAGATTGGTTCCTGGTGAGACTTTTCGTCCTGGTTTCTTTAGAATTACTTGTTGTTTCAGTCAGATTTTTCAAGGCTGTGACCAAAAGACCTGCGAAGAACAATTAGGAGGGGAAAAGTTTTGCAGATTACAGTTCATCCTTGGACAACTTCACTCCTTGGGGTCTGAGGTGAGGTAGAACATCAGGGCAGAAGTGTGTGGCCCAGGAAAACAACTAGGAGCATGGCACCAGGAAGCAGAGAGAGAGTCCTCCTCACTACACACCAAATATATATCCCAAAGGCACACTCCAAATGACCCGGCTCCTCCAGCCACACCTTACCTGCTTATAGGTACCACCCATTTAACCCCTAGCAGTGGATTAATGCACTGATTAGTTTAATGCAATCATTTCACCTCAATTCTGTTGCATTCTCTTAAACAAGTTTTTTGAGGACACCTTATATCTAAACCATAACATTCACTCCATTCTCATAGGGCCTTCCCTCTGCATGGGTGCTGAGAGTTTTATGGGTCTCTTTCTTTCTGTACAAAGACCCTCTATCCTTATGGCTTCATCTAACCTTACCTACCTCCCTGAAGGCACTATCTCCAATTACAGTCACATTGGGGGTTAGGGATTCAATATAAGAATTTTAAGATGATGTCATTCACCTCATAATTGTAATTTGTTAAATTTTTCTTAGAAATAGTAAAATTCTTGGGCTGGGGTTGTGGCTCAGTGGTAGAGCACTCGTCTAGCAAGTGCGACGCTCTGAGTTAGATCCTCAGCACCACATAAAAATAAATAAATAAAATAAAGGTATTAAAAAAAAGAAATAGTAACATTCTTTTTCTACATTTCCAACCTTTTCATTCCAATAGCCTGATAAACAGGAAAGTCCCTATGGTTATCATTTTTTTTTTTTACTTCACACTTAGGGCATAATTAATTTACAATAGCAAGAAGCAGTCACAAAGATGTACAGTAATTTAGTATTACTAAAACTTTGATGTGCCTAAAACATGTCCTCAAATGTTAGTATCATCCTTTGCTGAGAGCCATAGCCGAGTAGGAATGACTCATGACATTTTTGGCTGAAAGGTGATGCCAGCAAGCCATTGAGATGATAATGGTCCTGTTAAGATGTGTATTCAATTGGAGATTAGACCCCTGCTGTCCACCTTGGCCTGCTACTTTGGAGCTCTTTCGGGGATTCCCCGGAGAGATCCCATTGGTTGGGGAAGTGCGGTAGGAGGGATTTCCGGAGGAGGGATTTTCTGGTTGGTGTGGTGTGTCCCGGGAGAAGGCTGAGTTCGTGGCATTCTAGGGAGTTTTGGAAATAAAGTTTGTTCCTGCTTGAGTGGCTCGTGATTTTGTGCCCAGCCAGACTGCGGCAATCCTTCTTAACATTGATCTACATTGTTGAGAAAATAAATGAGTTGTAATATTTCCTTAAGGTAAATACAGCACAGATGCAGGATGGAACTGGGTAGAACAAAGACTTAAGCATTGTGCATTTCTGGACTTGAAACTTAGTTGTTTGTTTGTTTGTTTGTTTTTATCATTTTTGAGGTGCATCAATTTCTTCCTGTTTAAAGGAACATTTAAAGGGAGATTTGGCTAGTTTTTCAAGGATGCTGTCAGGATTAGATATAATCACTTTTGTAAATACCTTTGACTAGGTGCTGAGTACCTACTCATTAAATGTTTCTTTTCTCTACTCTATTTTCCAACTTCAGAGTACCCCTCTTTAAAAGCCCTAATGCTCTAGTTTTCTAAGTCTTCACCAACAAAGTACAACTAACTGAGTGGCTTAAACAACACAAATTTTTTGCTTCACGGTTCTGGAGAATAGAAGTCAGAAGAGACAGAAGAAATGGGTTGGTTGTGTCAAGGGCTGTGAGGGAAGTATCTTTTTATGGTCTCTCTTGCTGGCCTGTAGATGGTGTCTCTTCCTTTGTGTTTTCATCTCATCTTCTCTAGGTTTGTGTCCATATTCAGATTACCCTTCTTATAGGGACACCAGTCATACTGAACCAGGGTCTGCTGGAATGACTACATTTTAACTTGATTGTATTGATGTGACGCAAAATCCAAACGCAATGTAAGTAAATATGTAATGGGAGTTAATATCAAAACATCACATATTTTTTAAAGGAAATCTTGTTTATATCTGTTGTGTTAAGCTTGATTTTCTCATCTTTATTTAAATTACTGATGAAAATGTTAAATAACTAGTTTGCATACTATCATCACTTTTTTTTACATCATAGCTTTACTTTACCTTTTTCTTAAAGAATCTATGCAGCTCAAATATTTTTTAACATTTTAATTATACAGAATAAATACATTTCAAATTTGATTCTCCTATGTGGAAGAACAGTTTGAATTCTTCAGAAAGAAAACAAGCAACTCTGAACTTTGAACTGAAACTTATGATGTAGTTTGATTTTTCCTTCCCAGTGTAAGTGGTGAATTCCTTTTGCTCCCTTCCCATAACAATTAGTGCCATTATCTGCTGCTTCATCTTGAAGTTATGTAAACCAAACTATAAATCATCATCTGAATCTGCTAAAACTACTGGGTGGATGAATGGAGTAAAGTGTCTTTTATTGATTAAAATTTTCATTTCCCACATCCTACTGATGAATGTGGCCTTTTGTTCTACTGAGATGTCAAATTCTGCAGGATTTCATGTTGAGCTGAAAGGATGCAGGAATGGAGATGATTTGAATGAATGTGGCCTTGTAATTATTGTGCATTTTTCATTGCCAATACTTTGAGGATTACATTTTAAAAAGTTAAAGGAAAATGTCAATTTTAATAAAATTTTCAGTGAACAGAGCATTAATATCACACAGGCATAATAAAAAGTTCTCAGTCTAAGATTTAAACACTGGAAAACTAAAAATCTTATGTCATATTTTTAACTGTGTACCTAAGTACATAAAGATAGAGGTGTGTGTGTGTGTGTGTGTGTGTGTGTGTGAGAGTAATTTTTTCCAAGATCAGCAAACTCTATCCTAAACAAAAGAACAATAATAGTGATACTATTACTTGTGCATTAAAAAAATAACTGGTGTTTTATTCAGCTTTTTGTGGCTGTGACTAAAAGACTGAACCAGAAAACTTGTAGAGGAGCAAAAGTTTATTTAGAGACTCACAATTTCAGAGGTCTCAATCCACAGATAGCTGGCTCCATTCTTCAGGGCTCAAGGTGAAGCAAAATATCATGTTAGAGGGGTGGGGCAGAGAGAAGCAGCTCACATGATGATCAGGAAACAGAATAAATATAAAATATTTACCACAACGCTATGCCCACCCAATGACTGACCTCCTCCAGCTACACCCTACCTATCTTCAGTTACCACTCAGTTAGTACCCATCAGGAGATTCATTCATTAATTGGGTTAAGGCTCTCATAACCCTCTCATTTCTCCTCTAAACCTCTTGCATTGTCTCACACATGGGGAACACCCTCACATTCAAACTATAATAGCTGGTTAAAGACACAGTGACCCAAAATGAAATAGGTGTATGATACTGTTGAGAATGTATTTATAAAATTAAACACAGTGAAAATTTAATAGAATAAGCAATATGCAGTTTTGTGCTTTACTCTTGTAATAACAACAATGATAAGGTTGTTTTTTAAGAATCTCATCTTTTGTTAATAAATATAGAGAGGCAATATTTAGATATCATAATCATAGTGAAATGAAGTGGTCTCAGTTTTTAAAACAATAACACCCCAAGAGTCTTATGTTAAAGCTATTAGATATTTGCTACAGCCCTGAGCAAGAGATTCTCATAATATTCAGATTTATTAACTTCATTAATTAATGAAAACAGAAGGTGGTTTTATCTGATACATATATATATATATGAAAATAGTGTTTCTCTCCTAACTATATCTCCTTTTCAGAATCTGTTCCTTTAGTATATTCCTTGTCTTGCTTCCCTTCTCCTTGCCATTTGGCCAGATATCTTTTTCAAGTCAAGTTGATCTTATTGTTTTCACTTAAAAATAGAAATCTAAATTGTGGTGACTTTAAAAATTAAGACAGCTCTGAAGTTTTGTGACAAATTCTTCAATGTTCAGTCAAGTAAATGTACTAAATGACTCTCACAGCACATGGCTAAAAGTTGAAAGAAGGCATTTTAAATGTTCTTTTATAAATCTCAAATTATTACAATTAGTATAAGGTTATCATCCTAGATTCTATAAACTTTTAGTATCAGGCATTTTGTGTTCAGAATATAAATTCAAATTTAATCTTTGTAAAAGTCAAATACCTAAGAAATCCACAAAACCAAAAAAAAAAAAAAATATCTTTCATCATTGATATCTTGGTCTTTAAAACATTGGTAGTGTCTCAGTAAATCAAATTTGTTCTCTATCATTATTAGTATTTTTAAGAAAATTAATAGTTGGAAACTAATTTTTCCCAAATAGAAGCTACAATAAACACAAGACCAATTAAATATTCTTGAAAAATACTTACATAGCCAGTAAAGTTTTAGAAATATAAATTATAGTCCCTATATTGAACTATTAACAATACTTCTAGCAAGAAATTTTCCATGCTTCTAATGAATAAAAATTGTGTGCATTTGTGAGAGATAGAGAGAGAGAAATATTAACAAAATCTTTTAATGTTTGAAACAATAGCCATCTCCCTTATTTAAGGATAAGATTTTTACAAGTTGCTGAATGGCAATACAAAATTGTCTTAGATGTTGATGATTTGTTAACTGTTGGATTCTTTCCAATCTTCTATTTGGTGGAAGTTATTAGAAGAGTCTATGGAGGAAAATTATACTTAGACCTATGATATGAATGTACATAGATGTTTTGCTAAAAATCGATTCAATTCAAAAATCGCTATGAGATAGGACCTTTCTATTTTAGTGACCTTAAAAATAAATCAATGTGGGCTGGAGCTATAGCTCAGTTGCAAAGTGCTTGTCTAGCATGTGTGAGGCACTGGGTTCAATCCTCAGCAGCACATAAAAATTAATTAATGAAATAAAGGCATTTTGTCCATGTACAACTACAAAAAATAAAAATAAAAAAACACATGAATGTAAGTACCCATTCATAATCTCTTCAGGATTCACATCTTTTTTAATATTTTTATTTTTATTTATTTATTTATTGTTTTAATGTGGTGCTGAGGATCGAACCCAGGGTATCACACATGTGAGGTAGGCGCTCTACCGCTGAGCCAAAACCCCAGCCCAGGAGTTTACATCTTAATAAATGATTTAATGTTATACTAAATTATTAATAAATAATTTAATGAGAAAAACAATAAATTAAAATTGCAATTATTCTCTCCTTTCATGCAATTCAGTATTTTTTATTTTCTCACAAATATAAATTATAAAAAACTTGATCCAAGTATATTGTGAATGCTTTGATTATTTTCATTGCTCTTATCATTTTCATAAGTTCTTCTAAATACAACTTTTTCTGTATTGGCTCTTGGTTTTTGTTCTTTTCTATTATTTTCTTTCTCATGATGTTTATCCTTTTACATTTTTCTCCTTTATTTCTGGACAACAAAGTCTGCCTTCTACATCATTATTTTTTCCCCTCATCATCAATTTTTTTTCAAAATCTGCAATTTCCATGGTTCTCATATTTTTCAGCTCTGTTGTCCCAGCTCATCTGCAAGCCTTCTTCTTTTCAGCCATCTCTCTTCCTCAGTGTGTTGTCTTTGTAGAGAGACATGATACTTTCATCTTGAGTTAACTATGACATTCTTCTGAGATTCCATTCTTATCTAAATGATTTAATCTTTGGAAGTGTATGCTGCTTCTGGTCCTCTTACATTAATCTACCCTTCCTTTCTACATGTTACCTTTTTTTTCTATTTAACTTTCTTCTAACCTCATTACCAATTACGAGAAATGATGGCATATCCAAATGAATATATCATGACTCATTTTGAATGTTAGAGCATGTGCAAGACAACAGTATAGAGCTAAGATTTTAAAAATAGTCAAATGTGTATAATATTGAATGTGCAAGTGGGAAAATAATCCTAAGCTTTCTGTATCATAAAATTCATGTTTTACGTGGACAAGTAAATAAATAAAGGAGGAGCCGATGTTGTGTGCTTTATTTTTAAATCACATTCTCATCCTGACAGTAGATTTGTGTATCTGTTGATCTAACACGTATTACACAGCAGTCTTCACCAAGTATTCATTAACTTGTGTCCCACTACATCCCTGTTTCACGGGTCTTTCTACCACATGTAAGCACAATGCATAGACAATGGCTTCTACAACTATTTGAGATGTTCTTCCTCTATAATTTTTTACCAAAGGCCACTTAGAGTTCCTTTTGCTCAAAAATATCCAAATACCACACATTTTGCTATATTTTTTTTCATAATTCACAGTGTTTAATCAATTTTGCATTAACTGGTTGAATGAAATTATTTTCTTTTATCCCAGACAATATTTGATAATCAAATGTCAAATATGGAATTTGCAGTGGTGGAGAAACCTCTTCTCTACCTCACAGAAAATGGAGGAGATCAGACTTTACAGTGAAGGGAGAGTTGATTTTAGAATCAGAGGACAGATGGTCACGTAGCTGTGCAGTACCTTCCTACCTATTTAATATATTCTCATTTTCATAGTGTAAACCCTGAGTATGTCAAAAGCAATTGCCTAGGTTGGTTTTATCTCAATCCCCCTCCATCTGCTTTTTAATTAGTGTCAATCCCTCTCAGATTTTGGTATTAATTGCTTATGAGTTTTAGCTTCCAATGGGATTGAGAATGTTTGTCTTTTTTCTGTATTTACATAGACTTTTGTAGTGTCACATTAGTAAGGGGCAAAATAGTTCAATTCCATTTTAACCTCAAGCAGAGCATCCTCCCAGATTGCAAAGATTGGGTAACTACTTATTCAAAGTCATACTATAATTTATTGATTAAAAGTCCATGTCAGGTCAAGGTGCCTTCATTCATTCAACCTTCCAACTTGTAGCCTCACTGACTTCCATATGTCAGGCATGTTCTCATTTTCAGATGGATCAAGAATACATTTTATTTTTTGCCTGATGTGGTTTGATAATTTATTGAGAAAAGTAGACAAATTTAATTACACAAAAGATAAATGTAACCAGGATTAGTTCAACAAATAGGATAGTGGATGGTTGCATATTATGAACAGATATGAATTAATTCAATGTTACACAGTAATGATAATAAACTCACATCTATAGGAAGGACAGGACAAATTAATATAAAGAAAAAAGAAAACCGACATAGTGTAGATGGATAAAATCTCAGGGTGTGTTGTGCACTTTTTCAGTCTGTAACACATGGAATAAAGATTCATTTACAGATTTGGAGATCTTTCAAGACGCAGATTGAACAGATAGCAGTACATATCAACTTTATTTTAAAGAACTTATTAGAAGGACTTATTAATGGGAGTTGCTAAACGATTGACGGTTCTCTATCACACACAATTAAAATTTCAGCCTTTACATAAGAACATCATTCAGAGTATGAGATTTTCTATAAAAATGTATAGGCCTCAGGGAAGAAGGGCTCAACATGTTGTATTCCTTTAATTCTCCTAAATTGCCAACTTCAGGCAGATGGTGATACTGAAATAATTCCATGCCGGACTCTCTCATGGCAAATTCTGAAGGCTAGTGGTCAGTTTCATTGTCTCTGGACAATAGAGATACAAAAGTTTATGGGAGATGACCAACCTGGCACAAGGTTCTTGTGGAACTAATAAATTTTGTCTAGTGCTTAGATAATAATTTCTTGAAAAATCTCCACTTGAGCAAGGATTGTTGTTCAGAAAGATGCAACAAGAGAAGGACTAATCTCAAATCAGAATGTGAGGGAGACATACATGTTCTACAGGAGGGTAGAAACAGCAAATTTAAATCCCATATAGTAAACTTCCAAAGAACAAAAGTAGCCTCAAAGAGAAAAACATTTCTAAATAAGGGTGTTCCATATCAATAGTAAAATACAGGACATTCTCTGATATGTCAAAAATATTGGAAATTGTAAGCATATATGTAGAGATACTATCGGGATCTTCCAGATAAGATTGGATGTTCATCTTTCTTTCCTTAAAAGATCTACATCTTCTTGACAAAGTTGAAATATTATCTGCTCGGAACATTCCAAGTCTTGGAAATAATGAACCTTTGTCCAAAAGATGCAATACATCCTATGTGTTTTCTTTTTTTTCCATCATATTGTTAAAGTGGACTACCATATGTAGATACTGTCTTTCATATGGGAATCCCTCATCTAATTCTGAAAATTTAAGTTGGAGACCCACTGTGCACTGAAGATGAAGAACTGGAAAATCACTCACAATGTGTGAACTCTGACACATACTGCAAAGAGATGAAATGGTTCAAGAGATTTTTGGCTATCTAACTTCCATTTAGCAAAGAACTATCTATATATCTGTATGATAAAAAATAAAAGAAAAACCTTAACAGTATTCTCAATGTTCTGAAATAATCTGGAGTGATCCAAAGCAGGATAATGTGACATTTCTTAAGAAGATTTTTTTGGGCATTTTTTGTATTCAAATACCATTTAACAAATATATATTATGTATCTATTATGTAACATGCACCGCCTTATTCAGTATATTCTACATGGGCTTGCTGATAAGAGGGACTAGTCCTTTTGTTTATTTAATTCTCAACTACTTCTATGGAGGAGTCTTGCATCCTGTTTCAATCTACATGTTCCCTGTTTTATTTCTAGTTAATAGGCATTGTATATTTTTAATATTATAGTTTTTGTTGTCCATTTTATTTACTATCACATTTAATTTTCACAACAATTTTATTTGATGAAGAATATTATAATTTCATTTAAAGATAGGCAAACAGATGTTCAGAAAGGTAATTGAATTTCTAAGTGCTGCTAAGAAATAAAGCAGGAGTTAGATGAATTACTGGTTCATATCACCATCTTCCTTCTTAGTTGAATGAGTAATATTAGTAACTTTTTATCTGCTTAAATTCTGACTCTGCCTCAGATATATTCCAGCATTTGTGACTATACCTGTCCCATCTCTATTTGTTTCTGATCCTTGTTTTAGCAACTCATGGAAATAATCTGTCTGTTTGTTTGCGTGTTTTGAGACTTACTCCTCCTGCCTCTTCTTGTCTTTCATGCCCATTTCCATGGCTGCATTCTGCTACGAAACCCTGAGGAAGTCCTGTAAAACTCTAACGGAAGCACTGGAAGAGATGATTGACCTTTTGTAATCACCACATCATTTGCAATATTTACTATGATGAAAAAAAATATGCCCCACCCCCAAATTATGCAATTTATCAAGGAAGACATTTACTAAATACAAGATAAGTAATAAAATAAATATGAAATGATTCAATACGATCCATATTTGAAAGAAATTTTAACAAAATCCCTTAGCCTACTTTCTTCTTATTATTAGTTCTATTCATGGTGCTGAACACTTAATGACCTATGCTACTTCATCCTGCTTTTATTTGTTTCAATAATGTTATCTTGTCTCCTTAATTAAGTTATACATAGCATGGAACCTATATCTTCACCAGATACCTAACATAGTGCTGAGTAAGTATTGAATATTCAGTAAATATTTGTAAATATGTGTTGATCGATTATCACAGTTAAGTAGCTAAGTATTTATATAGTTTGCTTTTGGGAATCAACTTTTAATACCAGAAGAATGTCATTATTAAAAATGAAGTAAATTTTCAGAATACAAAATAGTTTTTAAATGGAATATGTATTATCAGATTAGAATTTTACATAGAAATGAAAATATTATTTTTTGGAAAGTTTTTTTTAACTTCAAATTATAAGAAGTTATAAAAAGAATGATATAAGATGTACATGTTTATAAAAGGAAAAGTTTGGAATTCACCAGAGTAGAAATAAAAGTCCCCGTTTTGTAAAATTGTTTACAATACTAGCACATTAATTTTAAGTTCAACAATATGACACATATCTCTCATGAAAATATAAGCCCAAGAGCAGCTGTTCTGGTCAGAGTCACAAGAGTTGCATGGAGTTTGTAACAGAGGGGACTTGTCAACAGGCTGTGTCATGGTCTTATTGAACACAGCTGCAGTTGGGATTTTCAAGCTGACCCCATCTGGACAGGACTATGATGCTTCTGAAAGAGTCTCATTAGAGCCCAAATGACCAACAGAGTAGGTCAAACAGAAGGACAGATGGCAGGGACATGAAAAGCACTTCATATTTCCACTTATGAAAAACAATCTTACTCCTATGAATCTCTAAAACCGTCTTAGTATCTGAATTTAATGCCTTGTAATGAACAGCATTGCTGTTGGGGTTTCAGGTTAAAGGGAAAAACAGATTGGAAAGTTTTTCTTTTTAAAACTATTTAATGAGACTATGGCACTTTTCCTGCCTGCAAAGTCATTTGGAAAATACTCCTAGAAGCCTGTTGCTTAGTCTATGCTTGCAACTGACTGCAAAGTAAACATATATCTTTATATTTCCAATAACAGTTTTCAATAAAAATGTATAAAATTAAATCTCTAAAGTTTGCATTATTATCACAAAACCAATATCATTTTGCAATTATTTCTAGGTATCATAGAATTTGAATTATAAAGTTTATATCAAATACTGAATGTATAAAATATGTATTGCAAATGTTGAGATTATTTTTTATATACCTTTATTTTATTTTTTTATTTTTTATGTGGTGTTGAGGAACAAACCCAGGACCTTGCACTTGCTAGGTGAGTGCTCTACTACTGAGCCACACCCCAACCACCAAATATACATATATATAATGTAAATCTTGAATTTTCTCAGCTAAATATTACAATACCTAACAATGTATATTGCATGGCAATTATTTAGTATATTCTCATTTTTGACAGAGGCAGCTAAAACCTTCAGATATTATTTCTGGAATTCTGATATGTTATGAGCGTAACCAAAATATTAGAATTTTTCAATTTATAAAACTAATCTGAATCCCATCTTATATTTGAATTATTCTATATAATTTATACATAGAAAATTTCAGACTAAAATAATCATTTGTGAAAAAGATAAACTTTACTTTTATATTTTCACACATTGTAAATTCATTTATTTTGTGTGATTTCATAGCAATTTGAATTTATACACATTAATACCTTACATGTGGGGCTGGGATTGTGGCTCAGTGGCAGAGTGCTTGCCTAGTATGTGTGAGGCACTGGGTTTGATCCTCAGCACCACATATAAATAAATAAAAAAGAAAAAGGACATCAACAACTAAAAAATACTTAAAAAAAAGGAGGGGCAAATGATGGCCCTGAGTTTAAAAAAAAAAATAAAATAAACCTTACATGTGTGACTATTTCATATTATCTATATTGAAAAAAATATTTGTTTATGTAGATTTTGAATAAGTTACAATTCTACTGATTTATTATATATATATATATATATATATATGCATATATGTGTATATTTTAAATACACTAGAACTAATGATATTATGTGTCTGTTTAAATGATATTACCATTTCTAAATTAGCAATTACTTGAGTTCCTGCATCATATTTTCTGACAATCATTAGTAAACACAAATGTTCAGTTTTGAGGGAGAAAGGGCATGGGGTTGGGGGGGAAATGTTCAACACACTTGCAAGTGGAAGCCAGCAAGTAAACTTTTGATAGATCATAAATTTGATAATGTCTAGTTGTTCATCCACCAGATAATTTATTAACTCTCTGTATATTGTATTTCTGTTTCACTACCAGTGTAGAATGAGAAATTCTTGTTGTTGTTTAAAAAAAAACAGTATATTAATGGATACTAGAAAGTAATGTGTAAATTGTTCTTATTCTTTTAGTTTATATCACTATGAGTTTGCAAATTAACACAAGTGATGTTTTTAGACAGTATAAAACATACTTGATTCTAAAAATAAAATCTGAAAAAGATTTCAAAACCCAATGACATTAAAGGACTCATGGCTTTTTTTTTTTCTTTTTCTTTCTTTTTGGTCATCTGTGCAATTTAAAGGCTTTAATAAAACATGGGATTTTTATTGTTATTTATTTATTTTTAAGATTTTTTTTTCACAGTACCTTTATTCCATTTATTTATTTTTATGGGGTACTGAGGTCAAACCCAGTATCTTACACATGCTAGGCAAGTGCTCTGCCACTGAGCAACAGTCCCAGCCCCAAACATGGAATTTTATAGGCAAAAGAGACCCAAAGACAGAGACCATTTTAAAATACTGAAGGAAGAGAAAGTACAAATATGAAGTCGATGGTAACTATTAAACCTCAATGTTGTAGCATCTCTCAGCAAAATCCAAAAGGAAATGTACATTGTTTACTCTCTCAGCAAAGAAAATATGTAGATCAATTTGCAGTAGCTATCTCAAATAAAAATGTATCTTGTATGCATTACATAAAGAAATCTAAATGTGTTTAATAAGATATTAACTGTTATGCTAAGAAAGAGTAAAAATAAATTGTTTTTATCAATATTCTTGCTAATAAAATATACTACTTAATCCATATGTTTCATATTAAATATTCTTATACAATTTTCTGTTAAATTTTTTCCAGATTGCATTTCCAAGCATAGATGAAGGAAAGCATACTTCCCAAGCATTTTTCTATATGCCTTTTGCCTTTGTACCATGCTACAGGATGATAATTTTATATTATATTGATCTACTGAAAAATTTTTTTTCCAGTTCCCCAAATCTCTATTATGTACAAAATCAAATTTAACATGTTCCTTCAGAAACTAGCACTTTCTCCCATTGTTTTTAATGTTTGAACACTAATTCCTTGATGTGTTGCATAGTCTTTCAGGATCTGTCTCTTCTTTTGCTCTTTGGCCTCATATCTCTCTTTGACTTCATCCAGCATGTTATACTCCAGCACATAAACATCTTTCCGTTGCCTAAACACCACATTGTCCTGCCCCACTCCTTTTACACATACTCTGAATCTGTCTGGGAGTGTTTTCCTGACTCTTCTTAAGTGGTTAACTCCATTCATCCTCCCAAGATCTTTTCTTTTTTAAATTATTGGTAACTTCATATCACCTCCTAAATATAATTGAAAAACATACATGTGCCCCCCTACACCTCAGTGCATCCCGTTTTAAAATGTCTGTGTCTTCAATAAAATGCAGCTTAGGGAAGAGCAAACATCATATTCACGGCATTTTATGCAAGTTTTAACAAATAGAGACACATCTGTTAAAAGAACATATTATTTCTGATAAAACAGTAAATACAGATTCATTTCAGTTTAAACCTGGGGAAGGTTTTGTGTTAAGAGGAGTTAAAACATGAATATAACAGAATAAGTAGTCTATTTGACAAACAAGCTAATGCATGCATGTTGATTGTTACCACTAAATATGAGTTTCATCTAGGGATATGTTGTTTGTTTATTGACTTGTGCAACATGAAGGAACTGATCTTTTATATTGTAAAGAGATAATTATTTTTTAGTAATTACTTCATATTTGTTACTTCCTGAAAGAACTATAAGGACACTACGATAGATTCAAATATTTGTATCATTGTAAAAGTGGTGTATATGAAGCTCCTCTGATTATTTAGAGCAGAAATGAAAAGCAACTGTTAAGAAAAATATAAAGAGATTTATATTTTAAAATATATCCTCTATAAAGCAGTTTCAAATAGTATTTCACATGAATACTTTAAATGTTTTTTAACGTATGGATTATCACACAATATAAACTAATATAGTTATGGTTTAAATGGTCAGAAGTTACTGTCTAAAATTCCCGACCTTATAAATGCACTTTTTCCTATCCCACCAAGAAAATAGGAGATAAAATAAATGACCAAGAGGACTAAAGAATGACTTAAAACCAGAAGTAATCTCTTTATTTTAATTTTTGCCTGTTCTTTATCTGAAAGCCTCTTGTTTACCAGAAAAGAAAAATACAACAAAACAAAATCCAGGTGTTCTAAATTTTATCCTATCTTTTTATTTTTCTAACTAACATATTATCACTTATTGAAAGCTGCATCATATCTAAACACTTTATAAGATTTGTTAAAATTTTAATATAACCCCCCATCTACCTACCCAGGAGCCCGCCTCCAACTTGAGACACTGCAGTCATCGCCATAGCCCTCCCCACATAGTAGCCTCCACCTTGGGACAACAGACAGATACTGGAGGTAGCTGCATCTCTGAACAGGCAGCCCAAAGCCACTGTAAGGCAGGCCCACCCTTTTAGCTCCATTTCTGAAAGGGGTTAAATCCATCTTGAGACACCCCTACTGCTATCTTGAGTTACTCCGCTATTGCTGCCACCAAAGTTAGTTGCAGATCATCCACCTTGGGACACCCACCAGGGACTGGAAGCCCAACACCAAAGTGAGGTACAGGTAATCTGCAGAAACACTACAAGATTATAGGGTGGAAACTGTAGTACCTCAGATTCACACTGCAAGAACGGAAGACACATAGACAACATGGAAAAACAAGAGAAGAAAGTGTACCAAACAAACCAAGGTACTACAATAATAGATTCTATTGACAGCACAGTTGATGAATTGTCAGAGAAGTAGTTGAGAATGTACATAAATAAAATGACCATCAAATTGAAGAATGACGTAAGAGAGCAAATACAGGCAAAATTTGATCACTACAACATAGAGATAATGGAGCAAATACAGGTAACCGTTGATCATACCAATAAAGATAAGGGAGCAAATACAGACAACCATTGATCACACCAACAAAGAGATAAGGGAACAAATACAGGTAGCAAAAGATTACTTCAAGAAAGAGATAGAGATACTGGGAAAAAAATCAGACATCCTTGAAATGAAGTAACAATAAATGACATAAAAAAATCAATAGGAAGCATCACCAATAGACTAGGACACTTGGAAGAAAAAAATGCAGATAATGAAGACAAAATATACAATCTTGAAAATAAAGTTGACTACACAGTGAAGATGGTAAGAAACCATGAACAGAACATTAAAGAATCATAGGATAATATCAAAAGACCACATCTAAGATTTATTGGGATAAAGGAAGGCACAGAGATTCAAAAAGGAATGCACAATCTACTCAATGAAATCATATCAGAACATTTCCCAAACATGAAGAATGAATTAAAAAATCAAATACAAGAGGCTTACAGAACACCAAATATACAAAATTGCCAACAGATCTACACCAAGGCACATTGTAAAAAAAAATTCCTAGTATATAGAATAAGGATAGAATCTTAAAGACAGCCAGAGAGAGGAATCAAATCATATAGAGCGGGAGACCAATTTTGATCTCAGCAGATTTTTCAACCCCAAACCTCAAAGCCAGGAGATTCTGGAACAACATATACCAAGTCTGAAAGAAAATGGGTGCCAATCAAGAATCTTATATCCAGCAAAATTAAGCTTCAGATTTTATGACAAAATAAAAACCTTTTATGATAAACGAAAGTTGAAAGAATTCACAGTGAGAAAACCTGCTCTACAGAGCATCCTCAGCAAAATACTTCAGGAGGGGGAAATGAAAAACAATGATGAAAATCAGCAAAGTGAGAAACTACAAAAAAGGAAAGGCCCATCAAAGGAGAAACCACATCAAGTTAAAAACCAAAAATAAACCAAAATGTCCAGGAATACAAATTAAATTTAAATAATAACCCTGAGTGTGAATGACCTAAACTCATCAATTAAAAGACATGGACTAACAGATTAGATTTTTTAAAAAAGACCCAACAATCTGCTGGATTCAAGACATTCATCTCACAGGAAAAGACAACCAAAGACTGAAGGCGAAAGGGTGGGGAAAAAAACATACCTACCACTCACATGAGCTGCATAAACAAGCATGAGTTTCCATCCTCATGAAGAATAACATTTCATATTGCTTGAGGGATTCATATATCAACAAGACATAACAATCATAAATATCTATGCTCCAAATAATGGGGCATCTATGTATATCAAACAAATACTTCTCAACAATAAGAATAAAATAGACCACAACATAATAATACTGAGTGACTGTAATACATCTCTCTTACCACTGGATAGAACTTCCAAATAGAAACTAAACAAATAAACTATAGAACTCAATAAAACAATCAATAATTTAGAAAATATATATATATATATATATATATATATATATATATATAATATTTCATCCATCAATGAGAAAATACACTTTCTTCTCTGCAGCACAGGGTTCCTTCTCCAAAACAAAGCATATGTTATACCACAAAGCAAGTCTTAGAAAATTAAAAAAAAATAGAGATACTACCCTGCATTCTGACCATAATGGAATGAAATTTAGAAATCAATGGTAGAATAAAAAATAGAGGCAACTCCAATACCTGGAGACAAAGTAATACACTATTGAATGATGCATGGATAACAGAAGACATTAGAGTGGAGATAACAAAAATTCTTAGAAGTAAATGAGAACTCTGACACAACTTATCAAAATTTCTGGGATACTATGAAGGCAGTGCTAACAAGATAGTTTCTTGCATTAAGCTCATTCATTAAAAGAATAAAAAGTCAACAATTAAACAACCTGAAAACACATCTCAAAGCCCTAGAAAAAGAAGAACAAACCAATACCCAAAGTAGTAGACAGGAAATGATTAAAATCAGGGAGGAAATCAATAATATTAAACAAAAGAAACAATTTTAAAAATTGACAAAGTAAAAAGCTGGTTTAATGTAATATAAATAACATTGACAAACCTTTAGCCACCCTAATAAAAAGAAGGAGAGAGAAAACTCAAATTACTAAAATCTGTGATGAATAAGGAAATATCACAATAGACACTACTGAAATACAGAAGACAATTAGAAACTATTTTGAAAATTTATACTCCAGTATAATACAAAACCTTGAAGACACCAATAAATTTTTAGAGGCGTATGATTAACCCACACTGAATTGAGAGGAACATACATGATCTTAACAGATCATTTTCAAGCAAGGAAATAGAGACACCATCATTAAGTCTACCAACTCAGAAAGCTTGGGACAAGATAGATTGGAAGCATTCCCCCTAAAAGCTGGAACAAGATAGGGATTCTCTTTTTCACAACTTCTATTCAACTTAGTCCTTAGAACCCTAGCCAGAGCAATTACATAGATGTAAGAAATTAAAAGGATACAAATAGGAAAAGAAGAACTCAAACTATCATTATTTGCTGATGACAAGATTCTATACTTAGAGGAAATATAAAAACTTCATCAGAAAATTTCACCAGAAAACTTCTAGATTTAACAAATAAATTCCACAAAATAGCAGGTTATGAAATCCAGACCAATAAATCAAATGCATTTCTATACGACAAAGATGAATCCTCTGAAAGATAAATTAGGAAAATGACCCCATTCAAAATAGCTTCAAAAATAGTAAAATACTTGGGAATCAATTTAATAAAAGAGGTGAAAGACCTCTACAATGAAAACTACAGAACACTAAAGAAAGACATTGAAGAAGACCATAGAAAATGTAAAGATCTCCCTTGCTCTTGGATAGGCAGAATTAATATTGTCAAAATGGCCATACTACCCAAAGTACTATACATATTCAATGTAATACCAATTAATTTTCCAGCATCATTCCTTATAGAAATAGAAAAAGCAATCAGGAAATTAATTTGGAAAAATAAGAGACCCAGAATAGACAAAACGATCCTTAGCAAGAAGAGTGAAGCAAGAGGCATCACAATATCAGATGTTAAACTGTACTACAAAGCTGTAGTAACAAAAACAGCATGGTATTGGCACCAATATAGACATGTAGACCAATGGTACAGAATAGAAGACACAGAGACAAACCCACATAAACACAGTTATCTCATACTAGACAAAGGTGCCGAAACATACATTAAAGAAAATAGCCTCCTCAACAGATGGTGCTGGGAAAACTGGAAATCCATGAGCAGAAAAATGAAACTAAACTCCTATCTCTCACCATGGAAAAAACTCAACTCAAAGTGGATCAAGGACATAGGAATTAGACCAGAGAACCTGCATTAAATAGAGGAAAAACTAGGCCCAAATCTTCATCACATCAGATTAGGCCCAACTTCATTAACAAGACTTCTAAAGCGCAAGAAATAAAATCAAGAATCAATAAAAGGGATAGATTCAAACTAAAGAGCTTCTTCTCAGCAAAAGAAACAATCAATGAGGTGAAGAGATCACCTAGATTTGGGGAGAAAATATTTGCTATGTGCACATCAGACAAAGCAATAATCTTTAGGATATATAAAAAACTCAAAAACTTTAACACAAAAGACACAACCCAATCAATAAATGGGCTAAGGAGCTGGACAGACACTTCTCAGAAGAAGATACACAATCAATCAACAAATATATAAAAAAATGTTCAACATCTCTAGCAATTAGAGAAATGCAAATCAAAACTACTCTAAAATTCATCTCACTCTAGTTAGAATGGCAGTTATCAAGTATACACACAACAGTAAGTTTTGGCAAGGATGTAGGGGGGAAAGGCACACTGATATATTGCTGGTGGAAATGCAAATTTGTGCAACCTATCTAGAAAGCAGTATAGAGATACCTTGGAAAACTTAGAATAGAACCATCTTTTGACCCAGCTATCCCACTCCTCGATCTATTCCCAAGGGCTTAAAAACAGCATCCTACAGGGACACAGCCATATCAATATTCACTGCAGTACAATTCACAATAGCTAAACTGTGGAACCAACCTAGATGCTCTTCAGTAGATGAATAGGTAGAGAAACTGTGATATATAGAATGTAATAGTACTCAGCATTAAAAGAGAATAAAATTATGGCATTTACAGGTCAATGGATGGAGTTGGAGAATATCATGCTAAGTGAAGTAAGCCAATCCCAGAAAACCAAAGGTTGAATGTTCTCTCTGATAAGTGGATGCAGATCCAATAATTGGGGGGCGGTCCACGGAAAAACATGGAGGAACTGTGATTGGGCAAAGGAGAGGAAGGAAAGGAAGGAGAGGGGGAAAGGTATGGGGGCAGGAATGATAGTGGAATGAGATGGACATCATTACACTAGGTATATGCATGACAGTACATGTGGTGTGATGTTTATACCATGTATAAGCTGAGAAATTAAAAGTTGTGCTGCAATTGTGTACAATGAATCAAAATACATTCTGCTGTCATATATACCTAATTATAATACAAATAAAATAATTAATTAAAGTAAAAAAACACAAAACAAGGTTTGTTACAATTCAAAATGAAGAAAACATGGTAATGACGTTTTCTAATTGTGCACAAAATCAATTGATGCTATAGTATTTAAAGTGACTTAAGAACACAGAAATGATGAATTGTTATAATATATATTAGAGTATTCAAATTTGTATACCTAGCTTTCAAACTGATGTAGTTTATAGAAGTGCAGGTAGAAAATACATTAATACTAGTTTAAAACACACTACATTCACAATTTTATCATCCTAGTCTACAAAACTTCACATATGCTAAATTATCAAATTTCTTTTCTTTTCTTTTTTTTGTACCAAGGATAGAACTCAGGCTTGCTTTATAACTGAGTCACATCCCCAGCCCTTTTATGCAATTTATTTAGAGACACAGTCTCACTGAGTTGCTGAGGCTGGCTTTGAATTCTGGATCCTCATGCCTCAACCTCCAGAACTCCAGAGACACTGGGATTACAGTAGTGTGCCACCTAGACCAACTGATTATCATGAAGCTTATTTTATGTTGGGGATATAAATACAGGACTATTATCTACCTTCCACACTTTGTAGTGAAAGTCAGTGGTATAACAAACATTTGAATCCCAAGTCTTTCTGGGCTTCAATTACGTGTACTTTATACTGCATAGTTCTACTTGAAATGTGTTGTATATAATTTTAATGTAGACAGGATTTCAAGAGAACTAGAAAAAGTTAAATTTATTGCAATCATGAAATATAATATTTTGTTCTTTTATTTATTGGTGGGATGTTGTACCAGCCAGAAACTGAAACAATCAACTCTTGTTCAATATTAAATATACTTGAATAACTGACATATTTTTGTTATAAAATGTCTTACAAAAGCAAATTTCAGAGAACAACTATCACAGAATGTTGTATTTGCCACTATATACAAGAAGGAAGATATTATTTTATCTATAAAAACTTCAAAAGAAATGAGCTTCAGAAAGGGATTGCATTTTCCAATGAATTCTTCAACATGGCTTTTAATTTGATGAACCATAGCAGAACCTACTTTGAAGTCAAAATAGACTCACTAACCCTTAGGGAACCAGTCAATTGTACCTTCTTTTTCAGAACTGTTTCAATAAATTAAATATGTTTAAGTGATTTTGGGCTTATATAAATTTCATTCCAGTGAGGAGGAAGTATAATGGCTTAAATTTAGGCTGTAAAAACAACATGACTATTCTCACTAAACAAATTATTGGTGAGAAGAAAATTGAAAAATCATCTATCTAGGTCTGAATTTTAAGTGATGATTCTCCATATTTTCATCCATTCCATCTGTCAACCTTTATTTATTCAAGGTGTATTTTTCATCAGACTGTATGCTATCTGTTGGAGTTACAAAAATACTTGTGAAAAATTCATTTTTCTCTGGAAATTTAATGCAACTAAGTATTGGTAGTATTTAAAAACTGAGAAGGCTTCCAGTTATTGTGATGCAAGCTGGAATCATAGCAACTTGGGAGATTGAGGCGGGAGCATTGAAAGTTCAAGTCTAGGCTCAGCAATTAAGCAAAGCCTTAGAAACTTAGCAAAACTTTGTCTCAAAATAAAATAAAAATAAAAAGGTCTGGGAATGTAACTCAGTGTTAAAGTGTCCCTGGGTTCAATTCCTAGGATAGATGTGTGTGTGTGTGTGTGTGTGTGTGTGTGTGTGTGTGTGTGAGAGAGAGAGAGAGAGAGAGAGAGAGAGAGAGAGAGAAATTAAGTAGTCTGCAGATGCAAATATACTATGGACCAGAAGTAAAACTGATAATGACATGAATATTCTGAAACTTATTAAATGTTTATGCTCAATTGAAATTCATATGATAAAATTGTAGCTTTGGGGAAATTGAGATATTAGGGCTTTGGGAGGTAAGAATATTAGGCCTGAAGTCCTCATGAATAGGATTAGTACTCTTATCTAAGGTCACCAGAGAGACCTCACATCCTCTTTTCACTTTTTGAGGACACAACTCAGAAGAGTATCTTCACCAGAAAGCGACCATTTTGGTGCCAGGACCTGAATTTCCAGCTTCCAGAATTATGGTAAATGAATTTTTGTGTTTAAGCCACCCAGTCTATATCACTTTGTTACAGCAGCACCAGCTGACTACCTGTGCCTACACTCAGAGCAGCTCCAGTATCCTCTTTGCCATTTCTCCGGCACCCCAGGCATGCAACTCCCTGTGTCTTTTCTGTTTCCTGAGATGCTATTCCTCCAGAAGAGTTGTAGCACATGCAATGATTTTATGCAAATATCATCATCCCAGTGATATATACCTTCTCCATAGTGTTTAAGAATTAACCCAAGGGTTATATTCGTAATTGACTTTACATCTTTTTGCTACTCTACTTCTTTTATAGTAATAATTTTCTTAAGTTATTTATTTCTGTTGATTTTCCCATGGTACTTTCAGTAGAATATTAACTACAAAATGAAGGAATCATTACTTATTCAACTTTTTATAACAAATTATTAAAACAGTTGATGGTCTACTGAATGAAGCTATATAATTGTATGGTCATAGCTGGGCATGGTGGCACATGCCTTTAAGCAACTCTGGAGGCTGAGACAAAAGGATCACAAGTTCAAATCCAGCCTCAGCAATGGTGAGGTGCTAAGCAACCCAGTGAGACCCTGTCTCTAAATAAAATATAAAAGGCTGTTGTTCTGAATAAATTTTTAAAAATTATTCAGGCTGAAAGACTGGGCTATAATTTCATTGCACAGAAGTGAAATAATATATATATATATATATATATATATATATATATATATATATATAAAATTATATACATTAATATATTAATTATATATATATATATTAATATAATTAACTGTATATATATATATATATATATATATACACACACACACTATATATTCTACAATTATATTTATATGTGATGAACATATTTCAATATATTGTGGGTATCTTACATAAGTATTCTAGATGGATCTTTAGAAATAGGTGTTATACTTAAAGTATATTACTACCAAGACCTTTACCTATCAGAGGAATATCTCTTATAGTAAATCAAAATATTCCACTTAAAATGAAAACTGAACAATAAATTAATTTCATACTTCCTATTTTTCCAGACGTTGAGAATATTTTACAATTGTTATATTGAATGCAACATACTTTTCATATTTTTAAGAGAATTTAGCTCATTTTTATCTAATAAAAATATTTCTTTTTATATTTATAATTAATTAGTAATATGTAACACCCAGTTGTATTTTAGATAATTAGGCAAATAATACTTTTTTTTCTTTTCTTCTTGTTATTTTGTTTCTGTAGTGCTACAATTGATATACAGATATCTCTTTTCAATACTTGAGTGAAAGGTCTAGAATATTTATAATCAGAAAAACTATCACTAAATCACATTTAGTTAAACACCCACTTGAAAGTTATGTGGCCATGGGGTTGGGGTTGTGGCTCAGCAGTAGAGCACTTAGCACGTGAGAGGTACTGCGTTTAACCCTCAGAGCACCACATAAAAAATAAATAAATAAAATAAAAATATTGTATCCAACTACAACTAAAAGAATATTTAAAAAGAAATTATATGACTATGTCCTTGGGTAAGACATGTTTACATCTTCTCTACTTTATGGGTATGCATTAAGTTTTTAGAAGAATTCATACCTTTAAAATCTGTCACTGAATTAAACCAAAACTAGAAGATAACTATGCACAGACAGAGATTTCTGGATTTCATTTTAAAAGCTGTATGTTCTTTTATATTCCATAGTCAGTCGAAGTTATTGTACTATAAGGTAAACTTTAAGATGGCAATAACGTCTTTTGATCTTTAATCTAGATACTTTCAAAGTGAGACATTTATGTATTTATTTATTTATCATTTGTTCATCATGTAGAATGACAAAAACAAACTTCTCATTTTTAATACCAAGATGATTGAGTGATTTTGTCTAGTGATTGTAATAGGCTGAATACTGAACCCCAAATAGCTAACCATGAACGCCTACCCTATAACTATTATATTATATGGTAGAGGGGATTTTGCAGATTTGATTTCATCAAAAATTTTCAGATGAGGTTATCTTTCCCAGTGGGCCCAAAATGTATTCATCAGTTTTCTTAATGCCAGAAAGGGATAGAAATAAATGGTGGGAAGGGAGAAAGAAAGAGATAAAAGGGAAAGAGACACTAAGGATAACTGAACATAGAAGAGAGTGAGGTGATCATAGAATGTAAGGGGCATAGAGAGATTTGAAAATAATATATTTCTGATTTGAAAGATGAAGAAAGTTGCCATGACCAAGGTATGCAATGGCTGTAGCTCAAGAAGGTGGAGATAGTAAGGGAAATGGTTATTCCTGAATGCATACAGTATAGTCTTGCTGAAAATTTGTTTATAATTTAGTAAAACCTGTTTCAGAATGCTAATCCCAATTCTATGACGATATTATTGTGTTATTTCAAATCGTAATGTTGGTAGTAATTTGCTATAGCAACAATAAGAATCTACATTTTTATGTGTGTATGTACACATAAACATACACATATATATGTGTGTGTGTATAAATATTCACATATATAAAATATATGTACATATGTATGCATATATTTTTTCCTCTTCCCTCAAAATAGTGGCATAGAAAAAAAGTATGAAAGCAAATACCCATTGATCTTATGCTATGTGTTACTGCATTTTCAAAATAAGTAGAATTTTGTTTCCTGATCATTGCTATGAGCTTGTGCTTATGTAAAGGAGATCAGATGTCATTCATATCATTTAGGTATTTCAAAATACCTCTTCACCAAATGTCAAAAAATACATAAATCTTCCATCTCTGTTATTATTTTAATTTAAAATTTGGAAATGAAATGGCATTTTGACATTCTGCCATATTTTTTCTATCACCCTTAACATTTTGACTTTCATGGTTAAATTAAAATTACATTTGACCTAAAGTTTTCTTCATATCTTGAGTCCATATGTAGCTAACTGTAGGTTAATGTCATTTATAAATAAATTGCAATTCACTTTGAGTACAGTATTGTAACAAAATAGTTGAACCTCAGACAATCATAGACTATCAAGGTATTTAATTATGTCCATATAAGGCAAATGGCTCATCACAGTATGCCAAAATAAAGTAAATGTTCATCTAACAACACATTAAGCTTTTCTTTATGTTACTTCATTTTCTCTCTGCAAAGTCTGCCTGCACACTGGTGGATAGAAGTCCTTGAACCTCTACTGATTCAGAGTGCTGCCCAATTCATGACTTATTCTTTCCTGAAATAAACTTGACTAAATGCAATTTGTCTAAAATATTTTTTTTTATAATTGTGAATCTTTGATATACCTGCAGTCTACAATTTTATGTACCGGAGAGATTCAATAAAGAAAAATTTTCTTAATAGATGTTACATTAATGAAATTTAAGTAAAAATCAAATAAGGCCAAGGCACTATATTTATCTTAAAATTATTGTTTCCAAACCATCACTATTTATAAATTATGTGTTCAGTCTATGCTTACCTGTTAGCACTTCTATTATTATTGTCTTTGTGAGTTCCTTATAATTAGAATTATCTTTCTTAGTCTCTCTCCCAAAGATTTCTGAAAAAAGTAGCCAATTTTTCAAACTGCATTCTTGAGGAACAACAGACATGCTAATTCGGCAGCATTGCAAAACTGTCACTCAGATACAAACTACTTTTCTTTTTAAAGAAATAAAGATTTGTTTATCTTCATTAACTATAAAAGAAAAATCATGGTAATAGTAGGAAATGATGTTAAATTATTTTGGATGTTTCAGGCCACTATTATCCATTTGATAAATTGTCTTTTTTTAACACTAATTGCCAATGTGCTCTCTGTAGCTCTATAATTTACTTTTTTTTCACAGAGTGAGCCTTCATGATAGAAAAAATAAGTAATTGAAATGATGAGTGATTCAGGGTAAAATTAAAAAGAGTAACTTCATAATGGGCTTGACAATTAAAAAGAACGTTTGATGGAACTTTGGGAACTCCTTTTACATAGCAGAAACTGAAAGTTTGTGCTCCTTATACAAAACCCAAAGTATATGCTACCTAGACGTAGGAATTTTTATCTATTTTAGTTTTGTTTTATTCTCAGTATCTGAAGTATGATGGTTATGTGATATGTGTTCAATTAATCTATTAATTCATTAATTAATTGCATAGACAGCTGGATGGATGTCTAGATGGATAGAAATTATTATGCTAAATTTTGTATAGAAAGACATAAGAATTAGACTACCTGGAATATTTATTTACTATTATTAATATTTATTTATAAATATAAGAATAGATGGACAGGATTCAAATTACACAACTTAAAGATTTAATATTTAACTATAGAAAACTCACTGTATGATATCATTTGGCAGACACACATATAGATCAATGGATCATAAAAGCTCAGAAATAGATCCACACAAATATGCCTAGACAAATTTTGACAAATAAACAAAAGCAACTTAAAGTGAAATAAAAATAGAAGAGTTAAAAATGGTGACAGAGAAACTGGACATTCTCAGGCATAAATTTAAAAACAAAACAAAACACAAAACCTTGGCCTTTGTTTCATATCCTATACACAATGGATCATAAAATTCAACAATAAAATTAAAACTATGAGAATGAGACATTCAGAAAAATTTGAGAAATACTTTAGAATTTAGGATTAGATGAAGATTTCTAAGATTTCCATCTTAAAACATTACCTACAAAAGGAAAACACTGAAAACTTGCACTTTTAAAAACTTTTGCTTTGGCATAAGGCCCTGGGTTTTATTTCCAACACCACAAAAAAATATTAAAAAACACTTTTCTTTATAAAGTTCTTGTAGACATTTTTTTAAATGGATGGACTGACAAAATATTTTCTTACAAAAAAAATGTGAGAGTAATCACCACCAGTACACCTCCAGGAAATAAAATACCAGTTATTCAGGATGAGAGAACATAATGCAGAGGCAATAATATCAGAGAGAACTTTGAATGTATACAAATGAATTTTAAAATTCCAGAAATACTTGTTTTGGGTTGCTGTAGCAGATATTTTATGATAAAAATAAACTACCAATACACTTTTATAAGTCCCCAAAATAATAAACTTCAAAAGACAAAAGCAGGAAAATGGAAAATGGAAGTAAACTGTTATAAGGCCCTGAAGTTGTTTTTTTCTTTTTTTAACAATGCAAGAAAATTCTTCTCCTATTATACTGAAAAGTGGGGAATTTTAATGTATGTAGAATAGTATTATATTATAAGACTGTTATGTTCTAAAATTCCTTATAAAATATAAAATTGGAAACTTTGAAAAGCTGGTACTTCAAAAAATCACGGGGACAAATATGGACAAAGGAAATATAGAGAGGAAGAAAAAATATCTCATAAATAATTATGGACCTCTAAGAAGGAACATATAACACTTCATGACTTTTTTTGTTTTATTAATTTATCTATCTATCAATTTTGTATTAAAATTGAATCCAGGTCCACTTTACCAGTGAGAATTTTTTTCTTTCTTTTTTCTTTTATTTTTTTATTAATTTTGAGACAAGAACTTGCTGAGTTTCCTAGGATAGCTTCAAACTTGCAATCCTTCCCTTTTATCCTCCCAACTGGCCCAGATTACAGGCATATGCCACCATGTCCAGCAATGTCTTTTAATTCTTAAAGTAAAAATGAAGTAATGTATATTAAATTATAGTTTTTCAAAGTAATAAAAGTACTAATTACATTATATTTTCATTCATTAGTGATTTATGCTGTAAACTTTTGAATAACTGAAAATAAGATTTATGTAATAATACAAAGCTCAAGGAGAAAAGAGAATAGAAATACTAAATAGAAAACAATACTAAATTAATACATTTCTGTATAAAAGAGTGATAAAATTATCATAGAACCAGAAGGTCAAAAACAAACCAAATTTTACCATAATTGGTTTAAATCCAATATAAGCAAAATTATACAAAATGTAAATGGACAGGAATTGAACTTTACGATTTTTGTCTTGATAATTCCTTAGTAATCACTGTATGCTGAAAAAAACAATGAAAAAACTAACATAAAAATACAGTGATATAGAAAGTTAAAGATTGGAAGCTTATATTATACAAAGTTTAACTATATTTCCAGAGATAAACAGACATATTTTATAATCAAAAGGGATTTTTCTCCCAAAGAATTCATTAAAAAATCATGCAGTATGCTGAAAAGGAATAAGCAAATAAAAGCAGTTTTAAAGGTTTTTTTTTTTTTTTGTGTGTGTGTGTGTGTGTGCTTCATGCTTCATATTTATTCGTTCCCACATTTCCTTCAAAAATTTAACAATATTCACTATTACAAAATTATCTAATGGATGGTCTAAGAGAGGATATCTCATTAACTTGCATGTTAAATTGTAATAAATGATAAAGCTTAGTGTCTATATAAAAAAAATCATTATTTTCTAACCAAAACTTTATCACTAGTGTTTAGGGGCCCTTCAGGGAACTACATTACTAGAGATAAAAGAAATTTCTTTTTTTTTTTAGGCTTTTTTAAAAAAAATATTTTATTTTTTTAAACATCAGAAATTTATTAGTTGCTCAAAACATTACATTGATCTTGACATATCATATATCATACATTTGATTCAAATGGGGTATGAGTTCTTATTATTCCCACATGTACAGATTGCAGGATCACATTGATTATACAGCCTTGTTTATACATACTGCCAAACAAGTGTCTGCTGTATTCTGCTGCCCTTCCTATCCCCTTCCTATCCCCTTCCTATCCCCCCTGCCCTCCCCTCCCCTCTCTCTACCCCATCTACCGTACTAATCTCTCTCTCTCTCTCTCTCTCTCTCTCTCTCTCTCTCTCTCTCTCTCTATCTCTATCTCTATCTCTCTTTCTTCCCCTTCCCCTCACATCCTCTTATATGTATTTTAGTATAACAATGCGGGTCTCCTTCCATCTTCCATGCATTTCCCCTTCTCTCTCCCATTCCCTCCCACATCTTGTCCATGTTTGATGGTAATCTTCTTCTCATGCTCTTCCTCCCTGCTCTGTTTTGAGTTGTCCCTCTTATAACAAAGAAGACATTCGGCATGTGTTTTTTAGGGATTGGCTGACTTCACTTAGCATAATCTGCTCTAATGCCATTCATTTCCCTGCAAATGCCATGATTTTGTTATTTTTTAGTGCTGAGTAATTTTCCATTGTGTTTATATGCCACATTTTTTTTTATTCATTCATCTATTGAAGGGCATCTAGGTTGGTTCCACAGTCTAGATATTGTGAATTGTGGTGCTATAAACATTGAAGTAGCTGTATCCCTGTAGTATGCTGTTTTTAGGTCTTGTGGGAATAGTTTGAGAAGGGGAATAGCTGGATCGAATGGTGGTTCCATTCCCAGCTTTCCGAGGAATCTCCATACTGCTTTCCAAATTGGCCGCACCAATTTGCAGTCTCACCAGCAATGCACAAGTGCACCCTTTTCCCCACATCCTCGCCAGCACTTGTTGTTGTTTGACTTCATAATGGCTGCCATTCTTACTGCGGTGAGATGGTACCTTAGAGTGGTTTTAATTTGCATTTCTCTGATTGCTAGAGATGGTGAGTACTTTTTCATGTATTTGTTGATTGATTGTATATCTTTCTCTGAGAAGTATCTGTTCAGATCCTTGGCCCATTTGTTGATTGGGTTATTTGTTTTCTTATTGTTTAATTTTTTGAGTTCTTTGTATACTCTGGAGATTAGGGCTCTATCTGAAGTATGAAGGGTAAAAATTTGTTCCCAGGATGTAGGCTCCCTATTTACCTCTCTTATTGTTTCTCTTGCTAAGAAAAAAAAATCTTTTTAGTTTAAGTATGTCCCATTTGTTGATTCTTGATTTTAACTCTTGTGCTATAGATGTCCTATTAAGGAATTTGGAGCCCAACCCCACGAGGTGGAGACTAGAGCCAACTTTTTCTTCTATTAGACATAGAGTTTCTGGTTTCATTCCTAGCTCCTTAATCCATTTTGAGTTAACTTTTGTGCATGGTGAGAGATGGGGATTCAATTTCATTTTGTTGCATATGGCTTTCCAGTTCTCCCAGCACCATTTGTTGAAGATGCTATCCTTTCTCTATTGCATGCTTTTACCACAGTCCAGCTGCAGCAAACTAACTGGGGGGTGACCAGCAACTTGTTTAGATTGATACAGCAGGAGTGGGAGCCGTTTATTGTAGGACAGGAGGGGTACACATACATTCCACACAGCTTATCTTAATTAACATAAACTAGATACAGCAGTCAACCAATAAGGAATCTCCACACTTAATGGCTCGCTGGCATTACTTCACAAACCACTCCCTCTGCAAAATGCCAAGCACCATCTTGACTTGTTTACAGACTCTAACAATTCCCCCTTTTGTTTAATTTAAATAACGACCATAGTGGTTTTTACACAAACACCATAAATAATCTGCTACTTTTTTTTTTTTTTTTTAGATTGACACCCCTGCTGTCTGCCTAGGCCTGCTACTTTGGAGCTCTCGCGGGACTCCAGGAGAGTTCCCATTGGTTGGGGAAGTGCGGTAGGAGGGAATTCCGGAGGAGGGATTTCCTGCTGGTGTAGTGTGTCCCGGGAGAAGGCCACGTGCGTGGCATTCACGGGAGTTTTGGAAATAAAGTTTGTTCCTACTTGAGTGGCTCGTGATTTTGTGCCCAGCCGGACTGCGGCATGCTTTTATCACTTTTGTCTAATATAAGGTAGATGTAATTTTGTGGATTGATCTCTGTGTCCTCTATTCTGTACCATTGGTCTACCCACCTGTTTTGGTACCAGTACCATGCTGTTTTTGTTACTATTGCTCTGTAGTATAGTTTAAAACCCGGTATCGCTATACTGCCTGTTGCAATCTTCCTGCTTAGAATTGCTTTTGCTATTCTGGGTCTTTTATTTTCCAGATGAATTTCATGATTGCTTTTTCTATTTCTGCAAGAAATGCCATTGGGATTTTGATTGGCATTGCATTAAACCTATAGAGTACTTTTGGTAATATCGCCATTTTAATGATGTTAGTTCTGCCTATCCATGAACAAGGATATCTTTCCATCTTCAAAGGTCTTCTTCTATTTCTCTCTTTAGGGTTCTGTAGTTTTCATTGTATAATTCTTTCACTTTTTTTGTTAGGTTGATTCCCAAGTTTTTTTTTTTTTTTGAGGATATTGTGAATGGGGTAGTTGTCCTCATTTTCATTTCGGAAGATTTGTCACTGATATCAGGAACGCCTTTGATTTATGCATGTTCATTTTATACCCTGCCACTTTGCTGAATTCATTTATTAGCTCTAGAAGTTTCTGGGTAGAAACTTTTGGGTCTTCTAGGTATAGGATCATGTCATCTGCTAATAGGGCTAATTTAAGTTCTTCTTTTCCTATCTTTATGCCTTTAATTTCTTTCGTCTGTCTAATTGCTCTAGCCAGTGTTTCGAGAACTATGTTGAATAGAAGTGGTGAGAGAGGACATCCCTGTCTTGTTCCAGATTTTAGAGGGAATGCCTTCAGTTTTTCTCCATTTAGAATGATGCTAGCCTGAGGCTTAGCATAGATAGCTTTTACAATGTTGAGGTAAGTTCCTGTTATCCCTAGTTTTTCTAGTGTTTTTAACATAAAGGGATGCTGTACTTTGTCAAATGCTTTTTCTGCGTCTATCAAGATGATCATATGGTTCTTATCTTTAAGTCTATTGATGTGGTGAATAACATTTATTGATTTCTGTATGTTGAACCAGCCTTGCATCACAGAGATGAATCCTACTTGATCAAGGTGCTCAATCTTTTTGATATGTTTTTGTATCCGATTTGCCAGAATTTTATTGAGGATTTTTGCATCTATGTTCATTAGAGATATTGGTCTGTAGTTTTCTTTCTTTGAAGTGTCTTTGTCTGGTTTTGGAATCAGGGTGATATTGGCCTCATAGAATGAATTTGGAAGAGCTCCCTCTTTTTCTATTTCCTGAAATAGCTTGAAAAGTATTGGTATAAGTTCTTCTTTAAAGGTTTTGTAAAACTCTGCTGCGCTTTTCTTGGTTGGTAGTCTTTTGATGCTTCTTCTAGTTCCTCCATTGATATTGGTCTGTTTAAGTTGTGTGTATCCTCCTGACTCAATCTGGGCAAATCATATGACTTAAGAAATTTATCGATGTCTTCACTATCATCTATTTTATTGGAATATAAGGTTTCAAAATAATTTCTGATTATCTTCTGTATTTCTGTGGTGTCTGTGGTGATATTGCCTTTTTCATCCCATATGTTAGTAATTTGAGTTCTCTCTCTTCTTCTCTTCATTAGCTTGGCCACGGGTTTGTCGATCTTATTTATTTTTTCAAAGAACCAACTTTTAGTTTTGTCAATTTTTTCAATACTTTCTTTTGTTTCAATTTCGTTGATTTCAGCTCTGATTTTAATTATTTCTTGCCTTCTGCTACATTTGCTGTTGTTTTGCTCTTCTTTTTCTAGGGTTTTGAGATGAAGTGTGAGATCATTTATTTGTTGTTTTTTTTTTTTCTTTTTTTGCGGAATGAACTCCAAGCAATGAATTTTCCTCTTAAAAGTGCTTTCATTGTGTCCCATAGATTCCGATATGTTGTGTCTGTGTTTTCTTTTATCTCTAAGAATTTTTTGATTTCCTCCTTTATGTCTTCTGTAACTCATTGATCATTCAGTAACATATTGTTCATTCTCCAAGTGATGTAGGATATTTCCTTCCTTCTTTTATCATTGCTTTCCAGTTTCATTCCATTATGGTCAGATAAGCTGCATGGTATTATCTCCACTCCTTTATAATTTCTAAGAGTTGCCCTATGGCATAATATATGGTCTATTTTTGAGAAGGATCCATGTGCTGCTGAAAAAAAACTATATCCACTTGATGATGGTTGATATATTCTATATATGTCGGTTAAGTCTAGGTTATTAATTGTGTTATTGAGTTCTATGGTTTCTTTATTCAACTTTTGTTTGGAAAATCTGTCGAATGGTGAGAGAGGTGTGTTGAAGTCAGTCATAATTATTGTGTTGTGGTCTATTTGTCTCTTGAACTTGAGGATAGTTTGTTTTATGAATGTAGCAGCACCATTGTTTGGTGCATAAATATTGATAATTGTTATGTCTTGTTGGTGAATGGTTCCCTTTAACAGTATACAGTGTCCTTCTTTATCCTTTTTGATTAACTTAGACTTGAAGTCAATTTTATTTGATATGAGTATGGCCACCCCTGCTTGCTTCCAAGGACCATGTGAGTAGTATGATTTTTCCCATCCTTTCAACTTCAGCCTGTGTATGTCTTTTCCTATCAGATGAGTCTCCTGAAGGCAGCATATTGTTGGATCTGTTTTATTTAATCCATGTTACTGGCCTATGTCACTTAATTGGTGAGTTTAAGCCATTAACATTTAGGGTTACTATTGATATATGGTTTGTACATCCAGTCATGTTTATTTATTTATTTTATTAAATTTGTCTTGTTTTTCCTCTTTGATTAGTTTTTTTTCCCCTTTACTGAATTACTTCCCACTGTTGGTTTTGGGTGTTGTTTTTTATTTCCTCTTCTTATAGTGTTTTGCCCAAAATGCTTTGCAGTGCTGGTTTTCTGGCTGTGAATTCTTTTAACTTTTTTGTTTATCATGAAAGATTTTAATTTTGTTGTCAAACCTGAAGCTTAATTTTGCTGGATACAATATTCTTTGTTGGCACCCATTATTTTTCAGTGTTTGAAATACGTTGATCCAGGATTTTCTTGCTTTCAGCATCTGTGATGAAAAATCAGCCACTAATATAATTGGTTTACCCCTGAATGTAATCTGCCTCGTTTCTGTTGTAGCTTTTAATATTCTCTTCTTTTCTGTTTGTTGGATATCTTCATAATAATGTGTCTTGGAGTTGGTCTATTACGGTTTTGTATGTTCGGCATCCTGTAGGCTTCCAGGATTTGGAAATCCATTCCATCTTTCATGTCTGGAAAGTTTTCTAAAATTATTTCATTCAATAAATTGCTCATTCCTTTGGTTTGGACCTCTATACCTTCCTCTATCCCAATGACTCTTATGTTTGTTTTTTTTATGATATCCCATATCTCTTCGATGTTTTGCTCATGGTTTCTTACCAGCCTTTCTGAATTGACTAGACTCTTTTCGAGATGATATATTTTGTCTTCATTGTCTGACTTCTGACTTCTACTTGATCTACTCTACTTGTAATACTCTCATTTGAGTTTTTAATTTGGTTTATGTTTTCCTGCATTTCTAGGATTACTGTTTGATTTTTTTTATAATCTCTATCTCCTGGTAGAGTTGATTTTTTGCTTCTTGAATCTGTTTATGTAATTCTTTTTCAAAGTGTTCTTTCATTGTTTGCATTTGCTCTCTAATGACTTCTTTAAGATTCCATTCCATCTCAGTCAGGTATGCCTTGAGTTCTTTCTCTGTCCATTTTTCTGATGCCTCTAGGTTCTCCTGTAAGTTTAAGTTGTCCTGCATTGTTTGTAATCCTTTTTTCCCTTATTTTTTTTCATGATGCTCACGTTAGTTTCCAGCTCTGTTTGACTGCTGTGTTTCTATTTTCTCCTATAAATTTGTATTGGTTTTGTATATCTCCGGGATCTCTCCTTTGTGATGGGAGACTATGTCTAGAGCTGTTGGGCTTTATTGTCACTTAAAGCAAATTCATTCATTTCATAAAAGGCATATGGATTCTGAAGGCATATAGCGATCTGCGGTTTGGTCTTAGGACTTTATGTTTAGGTTGGGTGCTGTGATGGTATGGGGGTTAGTATTTCTTAGCTGCCTTGGAAGATTGCTCTACTGAAGGGGGATATTAACAGGAGAATGGACCAAGGTATTTTGGGGTAGGTAGGGACTTAGGAGCACTATAGACAGCCTCGGAACATTCACCTATTTGCATTTAGAAAATTACATGTAATTAAAGTCATAATGCTTGGGATGAAAGGTAGGGGGAGGGGAAGGTAGAAGTCCTTAAAGAGAAAGAGGGAGAGAAAAATAGGTAGAATAAAGTAAAAGGGAAAAATAAAATTTGAAAAGAGAAAAGAAAAAAAAAAGATAAATGCAGTCTTAGAGTTCTATTTTATTCTCTTCCAGTAGGTGGAGCTGTGCCCTCCAAGCCAAGCTTCTGCCCTCAATATGCAGGAAACAATCCCTGTGAGGTGGCTCCTCTTCCCCAACTGGGTGGCTCTCCAATCCTGGTCGCCCAGGGCAGTTTCTGGTCTCCAGCCCCTCGCTTCTCCTGCCATCCAGGCCTCATTCACCAGTGCCATTCTCCCAAGATCTGGTTACACTTGCAGCCCCCTGGGTGCCCTGTTCTCCTGAATGACTGGGCACTCTCTCTGTTTGCCATTCACCCAGACCCCAAGGTTGTGGAGTGGTGATCTGAGGGCCTTCAGCTTATTTTGCCTGGTCCCCTCTGGTAGCCACGCCCCCGGGAGGTGGCAAAAAAGGCCTGGCTGTCGCTTCTGGTGGGAGGGGAAGTTGGAGGTCAGGTGTCCCTCCTGTTTCCCTCGGCTCCTATAATCACACCCAAGGAGAGCTGGGGAGAGATTTTTGTGGCGGGCGGCCAAACAACCAGCCAGCACCTCCATGTGTGGGGTGGCCCAGATTCACCTGCGCCTGAGCAAGCTGCCACCTCTGAGAGGTCCAAACTCCAGCTTAGGTCTCACTTCAGCTGAGTTTTGCTGGGAGTTTCTTAGCAGGCATCATCCACACATTCTGAGGTCTCTCTCTGTCCGTGTGGTTGAGGAGGTGATGGGAGTGCTGCCTCCCCGCCCGCCGCCATGTTGAGCTATATTGATAATAGAAATTTCAATTGTTATTTCTAATTGTTGTTTTTCAAAATGTTTGGACTGCAAGTTTATACTTAGTAAATAATAATAAATTGATTCTAAAAAGATGAATAGTATATCTGTATGAAAAAAAACAATGAAAATGTTAGTTCATTTTTAGCAACATTACATTAGCTCTGAATCATCAGTAAATTATTACTAAACTACAAAGAAAAAGCAAGAAGTAATACCAAAATCAAATGGCACAATTTATACTTCAGAAGAAAGAGAAGGAAGACAAATTATTAATATATTTTATAACAAAAATAACATTATCTGACAACTCATGGCTAATGAGTTAAACAAAGCAATGTGTGAGCTATCAATATGTATGACTGATGAGCACTACATATAGTAAAACAATTTATACTGAGTACAAAAAATTCAAATTAATCAGGCTGTGGTTACACAAATTCCTGAACCTTAAATTTCTCACTCTGGTATATTAATAATTTTAATATTTTACTGAAATACATTAAGGAATCAGAATATGAAAATAATAGGGATAGACTTAATGTGTATGGTGACATTTGCCTTTCCTTTTGTCTGTGTCCTCTCCTCTTTTTTGGAAGGACCCCGTCATTTGGTATATGCCCACCACAAATCCAGGACAACTTCATCATGATATCCTCAGCTAACCATATTTTCAAACATCCTGTGTCAAAATAAGGTCACATTCTGAAATTTCATGTGGACATGAATTTTTGGGAAGGTTACACTATTCAGTCTGCTAAAATATTTTACTTTGATTTGAACCTAGTCACTATTTAGAAATATTATCTAAATTTTTATTGAATAAAAAATATTTAATTAAATCATCCTTTACAATATATTATAATACATTAAAAATATCCAACACGATAAGTATAAATGCAGTAAAAGGAAACATATGCCCTCTCATGTGTATGGTAAGAAAACTCCATATCATTAAAATTAAAGTTTTGAAAAATTTACCTTTTAGATCTTATATGTGAAGTGAAGAGGAGCCCTGTGCTTCTGCCAATATTGCTACATCAGAGATCAGTAATTCTTTTTAGATGATGTAGTCCTTTATGGTAAGATTTTTTTTATCATATTCAATTAAGTTAAATATTCAATTACATTTTAAAGAATCAAATAATAACATTTCAATAAGGCATTACTCATGAGTTTTTTGTATTTGAAATCAGAAGAGTCTTTATAAACATTAACAAAGAAGAAACAGAAGATAATTAGGAGTAGTCCAAATACACCACAGTGACCAGAAGGGAGGTTAGAATCAAAACCAAACCTAACCAAACAGCAAAACAGGAAAGCAGAAGACCAACAGAAAAGGAATAAATCTTTACCCTCTAAACTAATGATGCTAATATAATGTGCATTGCCCATTTTCATTTTTTTCAGGACATTCCAGATGGATGGTAGAGCAACTCAAATGTATAGAGAAGCAGTCAAATGGTAAAAAGATCAAATTTCTACTCCCTCTGAAAACTCAACCAGAATTAACAGATCTTAATTGAAATAAGAAAAAAATTGCAAAGCACTTAGGAAAGAAAGAAGAAAAGATAGGAAGGATTTATCAATTTAGTGCAGAAATCCCAAGAAGCAAACTAATTGACAAAACACCAATATCAAAAGTTGGGTTGATATCTCTGATTGTTAAAAAAAAAGACTTTCTTTTTGAAATTCTTTTTAAGAAGCTGTTATTTTTCTATATCTCATTCCCATTTCTTATGACTGAGTGCGTAATCTTATTTCTTCCAGGCAAAAGACTACAGGTTAATTTTTAGAGAGTGACTTCAGAGGGGCTGTAAACACGTGGGATTAAAAAGAAAGTGAGGGGTTTTCTGGAGAAGAAAACCGAATGAAATTCTGGATAGTGAACGTGGAATTCTTTCAGTTCTCCTCCTAATTGACTCTTAGATTTCTGAAAAGTAGAATTATCATCTTCAACAAGGAGATTAGAAACTATAACCTATGAAGGCGAAACTCCAAATATTAGGAAATAGAGATTTAAAAAAGGAACTATTATTTAAATAAATTCTTTAAAGGTCTTCCAAATTGAATAATATGAGAATCAGAAATGGCATTGTCAGGGCTGGGGTTGTAGCTCAGCTTGCCTAGCACGTGTGAGGCGCTAGGTTTGATCCTTGGCACCACATAAAAATAAATAAATACAATAAAGTTATTGTGTCCAATTAAAACAACAAAAAAATAAAAATAAAAAAAGAAATGGCATTATCTGTACCACATACCATGTATGAAAATTGCCTGGTACCAAGACAGGGTATCATGACATTTATGAACAGTGGGAATATAAACATGTTCCCCAAACAATCACAAATGGGGTTCTTTAAAAGGAATACAAATATATAAGTGGTTAAATAGTGCTTTAAAAATGGTAAAGTCTGTGCTGATGTTATGGCTCAGTGGTAAAATGCTCATCTAGCACATATGAGGCATAAAATAATAAACAAAATAAATAAAGGTATTGTGTCCATCTACCAATAAAAATATTTTTAAAAATAAAAATAATGCAGGATATATATATATATATATATATATATATATATATATATATATAAACACACTATGTTTATTTAATAGTAGCAGTGGTGACAGTAATATTAGTCAATGTAAATGAAAGGTATTTACAATGATAGATTTGTAAATGCCCAGCTGTGAAGTTGTTATTGAAACAAAAAATCTGATATTGTTTGGAGTCACATAATATATACAGAATTAAGTTGTGTTAAAATATATTCTCAATAATATTTACTTTGTCTCTTAAAATTCTGAAATTAAAATGCAAGCAGGACCTTGTAGACTAATGTAAGATTATCTTTGTAAATTTATCTTTAAATTGCAGATATAGCTTTGCTAGCCTTGTGCAGAGATGAAATTGTTTTCTGTTAAAACCACCTGAGGATGAAATTAAACACACTTGAACTGAGTTGTGCCTGTGGGAGGTCTCTGAAGAGTCTGTTTGTATAAGGAATGTATGAATTGCTTTTCTTACCTCCTGAGGAGCTCATGATGATGACCTCTATTGGAGAAATATTAAATGCTTTATAACTTCCCCAGAATAAAGTTTTAAAAAATCAAATGAATAAAATAAAGCCAAATTTAACCTCCAAAAATGTTTCAAATCAGGAGAGTTTCTTAAATAAGCATTTTTAGTTCCTTAAGCTATTAACTATTATTAAGAAAACATGCTTTATATACACAGGTTTATCACTATGTGTAGGTGTATGTGGTTGTTAGTGATTTGGCTTATATGAGGAAAACCTCAGCCTGTTTTTATTATGGTTGTTGAAATTTGCAAATCACTTTAAACATACAAAACTATTAAATTTGCTTATTACCAAAAATACTTCCATGATTGAATAATATTGAAGTTTGAAAATTTTTTTTGAAAAGTCAAACTTAAAATATAGAACAAATAAGTCTACCATCAAACTTGTTTTGTTTTTATAATTTTATTCTATATTACCCAAACCACAGAAAGTGGTTTCTCATACATTAATTTCTGCTAATCAAAATAATAAATATTTTGATATTATTTCATTTAAGAAATAACTTTAAGAAAAACACATCATAAAAGAATTATTCATAAAAGTTCTGAATTTTTGTCTCTCACTAAAAAAATTGATCAGTTACATTGCTTACTACTTCATGAATGACAGTTTTATTTCTAATAAAGAATTAATGTACATGAGAATATGAGCAAGAAATATAGATTTAATTTAAATATGTTCTTTGTATTCTATTATCATTTTAAAATAAGACAACTTTCTCAATTAAAAGGAAGGAATGGAAATATTTTGCTTAATATAGTACTTTTCCATATAAATGACACTTCTTTTATGGTGATTTGAGTCCTAAAGATCTATTATAGGGCATAGTGCCTCAGGTTAGCATGTGAATTTGCTAGAGGAGAAATTTTATGGTAAATGTTTGCTATGGCTTAGATATGAAGTGTTCCCCAAAATCTCATGTGTGAGATAATGCAATAATTTTTATAGGTGAAATGATTTATGCAACCTAATCATTGGACTAACCCACTGATATGTGTTAACTGGGTGGTAACTACAGAGGCAGGTAGGATATGTGTGGAGGAGGGAGGTCACTGGGGTTGTGCCTTTGGGTTTATATTTTGTCCCTGATGAGCAGAGCTCTCTTTCTGCTTTATGGTGCCATGTTCTGAGTTGCTTTCCTCAACACATTTTACTACCATGATGTTCTTCCTCTCTTTGGGTTCAGAGCGGTGGAGTCAGCCATCTGTTGACTGAAACCTCCAAAACTGTGAGCCTAAATAACCTTTTTCTCCTCTAATAGTTTGTGACCAGGTTTTTCAATTATGGTGACAAAGAAAGCTGACTAAAACAATGTTCATAACATCATAACCCACACATATACACACACACTGTCTGTCTCTCTCAAATAAGAAATTAAGGGAGGAGGAAAACTTGGGACATGAAGGACATGTTCATGGCCTACATTGCAGTGATGTTTTCACAGTGCATACCTGACTCCAAACTTATCAAGTTGTATATATTAAATAGGTACATTTTTTGTGTGTCCATTATATCCTAACAGAGTAGCTTAAAATTATGCATAGTTTTACCTAATTCCATTTCTCCTTAAATTCAAAATAAAGCCTCTGTGATATGCTCAATATGTTAACACTAAAAAACTATGACATTGATAATATAGAAATTAAATTTCTGTAAACCTTACACTTCAATACCTTCTTGCAAATGGGATTTCAAGGAATGTTTTATAAATTGTGCTTGCATATATATGTTAATGAAAAATATCATGAGGAATCCTGAAAAAAATTAAACATTATAATTTCAAGATGGAAAAATACAATTTTCGCAAGCTCTATATATAAAAAAAATATGAAGCTAAATATAAATCGAGGTGTTAATGAACCTAAGATATATTTGTGATAATGTATGAAACGAATTAAAGTTAAAAATCACAAAGGAAATATAAAGCTATAATAAAAAGAGAGAGAGATCTATTAAACTTAATAGCTTATGAGGTGAGGAAGAAGCAGGAATAGGTTTCCAATGACATGAAGGTCAGTTTACCTTGCATGCCCTGGAGTTTCAGGAATAGACTGCCACATGAAGAATACTGAAACAATGTGATTTTGGATAGAATTTGAAGGCAAGGTGCTTGGTGACAGAACCAGGAAATTCTTTCATTTAAGGAGTACATAATAGAGTGACAAAAAGGCAAAATAAAACAAAAGATAATTAAGACAATTAAAAATGCAGAATATGGGTCTATAATATCATTCAAATTGCATTACACGGTTGCTAGGAATATGGACAGGAAGTAAACTCGATTTGATAAAACGTGATAAATTTGTATAAAAAAGAATAACAAAGAGAAATTATTTGGCTACGTGTGATGCCATTGGGATAATTAATTATAAAACCCAACATATGAAGCTATATATTAGCTGTAAAATAAAAAAGTATCATAATTGCTGACATTAATGATACATAGAAAGGTTTTTTTAGACTTTAAAAGGTAACTTCTCTAGTTCAATCTCCAGTACCAGGAAAAAAAAAAAAAAAAAAAACCTTGCCTAACCATACAGCTTTACCAATAACGCACAAAACTCTTAAATAATAGCAACTCACAGATCAAGGGGTAAGATTCATGATAATGTTACTAGGAAACTGTGTGATGTTCTCAGCTGTTGTATTGCTGGGGGAGAAGATAAATGCAAGACGCTAGGTGTAGAAAAATATAGCAAAGTTTATTAGAAGGAGACAAAAGAAGAGGAAGATGCACCCTCAGGGAAAAGAGTGGGTTCTCTCTTTAGAGAGCAAGAACATATATAATTTTGTCTTAGCTTTTATTGGGGTTATTTAGGATAAGTTTCCAGATAATCCCCCGTGAGTACCATCTCATATCTTCAGATTAACAGCTGGATTGCATTAGTTTTCTAAATCCCTATTGCAAATGTCTTAATCATGAGGGTCTTATAGGAATGACAATTTATAATTACATTAAGATTAAATAATATGACAAGGACGTAAAGGCAACTTTAGTCCTTTTTGACCCAAACCAGCCAGTTTTATTTGGAACTTGCTTGCACAGACCTTGAAACCATAAAGCTTTCCATCCTTTAATCAGGGAACTCTGTCTTTCTCATATCAAAGGGTGGGGAGCAAACAGTCCTCAGTTCTGTGAATAATATGTTGTTTGGGGGATATTATCTTAAATTAGAGTGGGTTCAGGATAACATTGTGTACATTGTTTCCTTAAAAAATGTTGCCAGATGGGGTTGTGGCTCAGTGGTAGATCACTCACCTAGCACATTTGAGGACATTGTTTTGGTGCTCAGCATCACATAAAAATAAATAAAATAAGGGTGTTGTGTCCAACTGCAACTAAAAAATAAATATTTTTTAAAAATGTTGCTAATTAACACATAGCCTCAGTCTGTAGAATTAAATCCATTTTTTCAGATTTCCACCACTCAAATCTATTTTTTCCCTATCAATCAGAGCCAATAACTGCCTTATGTATAGTAACATAAACACTGAAATACTAATATAAATCATAATTTGCTAAGAACTATTGTTAATGCTCTTTACACAGTAATTAAAATTTGTTTGGATATTAAGATGGAAGATTTTCCCCATATATGATACAAAATTAAAGTCCTAAGTATATTATTTTTATACTAGTTACCTACATAGAGAAATATGAAAAGCATTGATTGAGTTACTCTGGTACTTTATCTCTCTATTTAATCTGAATATCACATAATTTATATTATGAATTAATTCATATGAACACTGCAATCCTGAACCATTGTAACAGATTAAAAATTGATAAAAAAATTCTGGTCAATATGAATATAATCATATACATAATTATCTATAAGATATCTCCAGTGGAGTTAAAAATGTCTGTATGCAAGTGTTGGACAAATTCAAAATGTTAATGGCTATGAAACTTACTTTCTGAATAATGTTCAAAATAAATGAAATGAAATAAAAATGGGTACTACCCTATTTAAGCCAATGGGTACAACCTTATTTAAGAACATTAGGATGAAAAAAAACAGTGGGAAAATGAATTTGTTTGTATAAAACTGAAAGCTGAAATGTGATAATCCAATGGGATAGTCAAGAAAAATCAACTCTCACAATACTCGCAAAAGACACGGTGTTATAAAAAAAGAGTTTCTTCAACTTTACTGGCACCACACAGATAATATTCAATGCAAAATTCAGTATCTGAACTATAATTTTAGTCTAGGCCATTATGATGATTAGGGTAAGAACTATAACATTAATAGTTGTATAGGACAACAAATGGAAATCACATAGAGCAGGTGATTGTGAAACAACTGAGCATCACACACAAATGTGTACACACAAAAGCATGATCACACGCTTCCAGACACAAATGGGAATAAAAGTAGTTTTGCTGTTAGCACATGGATGTCCAATAGTAATCAATTAAAAGTCTCGTTGACAGGGTGAAGAAAAACTGCATTACAGAGTTATAGGCAAATACACACTGAGGTACAGTTTTATCACCCCAGTCACCACATAATATCCCTCACTGTAAAGACTTTTTGCATTGCTCTACCCTCAATACCAGGAATGATGTACGTAGTCAACATAATATTTGTCAAAAGAATGAATGGCATAGCTTTAGGTGCATCAATAGAAAACAGTTTAGATTAACATAGCCATCTTGTAATTCAAGACTAGAACCTGAAAGGACTTGTGGTTGTGGCAGAAAATTTAGATCTGGGGTTTGAGGAGTATATGAGGGATCTTACCTGATCCCTAGAATTCAAGGTGCAAGGCTTCAATGGTATAAATAAGGGTGACTTGATGGTGAATTACACAAATTGTGATTCCAAGGACACAAATAACATGACAATTAAAATTTTTTAAAAACTTACATTTTGTCCACAAACCCAATAGTTATAGAGATGCTTCAGCAGCTATGCAGTGCATGATTTCAAATGAAATCATGTATTTTTCCAATAGCTATCATCAGCTTTTCAAAGGGACTAAGGATGCTTTTTTATTCATTACAGCCAGTGACTTATATTCTCCTCACACAGGTACTTGTGTTTTTGAGATTTAGGACTCAGACCCTTGACTGGATTTATAAAGGTGAGACAAATTAATATAAGAATGAAGAATTGAGAGCTTGAGTTTTCTGAGAGAAGCAAAAATTACATTCCATTTAGTTAAAATTACATGAAGAAACTAACCTAATTAGAAAGTATAAAGTATATTTGATATCAGAGATTTAAAATACCATTTTAGAGGAGAAAAATATATTTTTAACTCCTCCTTTGATCTCCCAAGCCTTCAAGTTCAGAAAAAATCCTATTGAAGACAAATTTGAAGGAGTCTCAAAGAAATGGAAGATACAAAATCACTGCCCTGTTTTTACCTACCATTGTGTAGAACTTTCTTCTCCAGTGCTACCTATTTGAAATAAAACTTTTGAATGAAATAAAGTTCAGAAGGTCTTTTCAATGAAAAGAAAATAATTCTGAACTAACCTAGGAAACATTTTATAAGCTATTACAATAATTGTTTCTAGGGAGTTTGGCAAAAAAAAAAAATCAGATCACAATTTAAACTAAGTTGGACTGTCAAGGTAAAAAAAAAATTGAAAATGCACCACTAGATGATTGCATAAGTCTTTCATATTTAAAGTGACACACATTAATATAAGTTGTGCTATTGGGTAAAACTTACTTTTCATTTTCAAAGAAAGTCTCACAATAAAAACCTAGATTATTATGACACTTAATTATATTATTTTCTGAAATTTGTACTAAATTATAAACCCAAATGAAACCACGATACTGTAAGGATTAATGTTATTGAAAATTCCCCTTTTTCTTATGTTTTAGTCATAAGAAATAAAATTACATTTTTGTAAAAATGTGCATATAGACTCAGAACACTTTCCCGAGATATTATTTTCTCACAGTGTTCTAGTACGTGCTGCCTAAATCAAAAAGAGAAGCAAGAACTACCAGGAAGTACCACACACCTCACAGAATGTGTGTCTATAGAAGAAAATAATGGGAATCACTCTTTATCAAATGTTGACATTTTTAAAGGGTCAGATAGTAAATGTTTTTTTGGCTCTTGGAGCCATATGATTTCTTAGGGCTCCTTTATTCTGCTATCAGCACAAAAGCATCTGCATTTTAATAAAAATGTATTTACTAGAACATTTATTTAGCCAGATTTTGCCTTTAGGCTATAGATGGGCTATATGATCAATCATTTATAGAGATTAGGGATTATAGAGATCAATGGGTTGAATGTGCATTAACTATGTCCTAATATTCCCTAATGGAATGCACATAAGAAAATACTTACCCCAGTAAGTCTGAGAAATTGCACAGAAGAGATATAAAATAAGTTTCAGTAAATTCTCTAAAACAAGACAGTGGAAAGACTATGACCTGCTAAAGGACTCTTCTGGATTAAACAAAGAGGATGAGCAGACAGACAATCTGGAATGAACCAAAAGGAAACAGTTTGTGTAATCACATGGGGCTTAAGGTATTCACTAGGTCTTGCCCTCAAAATGGCTTCCACATGCCCCTCATCTTGATTCAAAGGTAGACTGATTTCTTACTGACTCAAGTCTGATCTCTCTTCTTTGTCTTAGTTCTACTTATAATTTCATGGGAAGTAGTAATATATTGTAATTTCCTAGGAAGCATATATTTCAGTGTGTGTGTGTAGAAAGGGGTAAAAAAGTGTATAAATCCAGAGCTGGTAGAATTAAAAGCACAATGTCTGGGCTGGGGATGTGGCTCAAGTGGTAGCGCGCTCGCCTGGCATGCGTGCGGCCCGGGTTCGATCCTCAGCACCACATACAAACAAAGATGTTGTGTCCGCCAATAACTAAAAAATAAATATTAAAATTCTCTCTCTCTCTCTCTCTCTCTCTCTCTCTCTCCTCTCTCTTTAAAAAAAAAAAAAATAAATAAAAGCACAATGTCAATATTGGCAATGTATGAATATTTTTTAGAAATTGTTTTCATCAAATATAATGCATGAAAAATACCTGTAATCTTATTTTTCATTTGCTTTCTTGTGCTACTACATGAATTCTTGGAGGTGATCCAGTGATGGAATTATGTTATTCCTTTTAAGGAATAAATATCAGAGGAGTTATTGGAATAATACTTTCCTTTTCATGTTGGCAATATACTTTTTTTTGTTCATTTTGTTTGATAGCACCCAAAATATAATTATTTCCTATAAAATGTTTTAATAAAATAAGTTCTACCTCCAAAATGTGTGAAAAGTAAGTGATTTGATTTTAGGTCCAATATTAAGATGACTACAAGCATATACCACATGTGTATACTCATTTACAATTTTCTATTGTACTACAAATGTGAAAATGTCTGTTTCCCTAGTTGCTCAAGAACCGGTGAATTTATAAATTACATATATTTCATAAAAATAAATGAAGAAAATATCAGATGTATATACCAAAATTAATGAGGAGGAGACAAAGACACTTGTGTTTCCATAGTAACTCCATGGTTAGCCAGTTGCTGTAGCACCATGGTAACTGAAGAAGAAATAGAATGGGGTACATAGAAAATATAAATTTACAAAATTAAAGGATTCATGTTGGCTAAGTTGGCATCTGACTGTAAAAATCCACCCTTGCCTAATTCTGCTTGGATCAGGAACCTCCTTACTCTTAAGAGAGTTGGTTAATGAAAAATAGGAGCAGTCCTTTGTTCCCATTTTTATGCAAACTATTGTCATTGTTGAAATACTTTGAATGGTTTCTACAAAAGTTGCAACAATGACATAAAATTAGAAGAGATATGATAAAAATGTTTTAAGTTATGAAGAGTTAGACAAAATCATCAGAATTCTTTCAAATCTTGATAATAAAAGTCTAGCACTTTTCTTGTTAGTTGTTATATGCTGGTCTTTGAACAAAAATAAGCTATTTAGCTCATTTTATTTTGTATAGGTAGCTCATTTCCTTATTTTTTTTTCAAATATTTAACTCTAGAGTTCTCTTTTTACCCTAGGAAAATTAAAAATCAATATATACCACAGTGGAGGAACATAATGGGTACAAAGACAGCATAAGGCTATGGCTTGTGACCAAAGTTCTTGGGTAGAAAAAATTAATTTGGTCTAATGATCCAGCAAGAGATGGATAATGCCTTAGGTTTTTACTTGCATAGTTGATCTAATGGAATATTTTTGATGCTAAGAGTTTATTTGTATGATTATTAAATTTAAAAAAGAGAATGATGTTCAGCATGGTTTTTTGTTTCTATGTTCAGAAAATTCTTTTAAGTAGAGTTGAATGCTCAATGTTTAAAACACACTTTCTACCAGCATTTGAAATACATATAAAACTTGTCATTCAATTTAGTAGTAACACTAATGACAAAAATAATAATAAATGCTCAGGATTCTTTATAACTTTCCACGTCTTTTTCCTTAGCAGTTATGTCAATTTCCATAAATGAGTATTGAAATTTCAGAGTCCATTGTTCTCTTGTAAAGGCCAGAATAATGTAGTATTTAATACTTTAAAAATATCTATTGTGATTTCATCCCCTTTTCTATATATTGATGCCATGATAAGAGCCAAAGATCTTTCTTTTCAAGTGAACTAATCACTGACACCCAGGAGATGAAATTCTTTGATTAGTAAATCCAGGATGTCAAGTCTGTCGACTACTATGATAGAAAGAAATAGCTTAGGACTCATTCCCAACACATCAAGGATGGGCTTTTTATTGGAAAGACAGTTCTATTATCAAAAATGGGGAAAGTTATGTTGGCTTGTTTTATATAGAACTCTCCTACTTTTGAAAATTTAAGATAGAGGACTAGATTAGTTTTGGCAACTCATTAGACATCATTGTTACTTTTTATCTGCCATATTTGTGGGCTTCAGTTAATGTTGGCAGATTAAATGTTTTTCTTTGTTGCCTTGATATTACTGAAAAGAACCTACAATTTTTCATCTGGAATTATTAACCAGTCACTTTCCTCCTATAGTGTCCTGTTGCTCTTGACAACACATAAAATAATAATTATAATAAATACTACTTATGCAGCAGCTCTGAAAAAATGCTCATCAGTGTTATGTTCTATCTATCCATCTATTCATCAACCTTATTTAATTATCTATCTCCTAACAATGACCCAATGAGATAGAAACTCTCATCATTCCCAAGTGAGTGAGGGAAGACACAGGATAAGAAAATTAGCATAAAATTACACAGCTGGAAAGAGTTGAAGACAGGGTTCAATCCTTCCAGCATGACTCATGGTCTCTGGAGTCTACAATTCTATCTTGCACGTTATTCTGTTTGCTTCAGAGACAGAGGTCTGTGGAAGTATGGGATGGTGACAGGAATCACTTGTTTTAGAATATGCTGAAGTATTTGGGGAAAGAGTACATTGATGTGTTCACCAAATATTTTTTATCTTGTGCTCTATTTGCAAGTACACTACAGAGAAGAGATGAGTTTAAAAAAAAATTGAAGGCTTTCTAAGCAAAAAGCAGAGAGAATCCAAAAATTCTGAACTCTTAAGTGTTGAAGGACGCAACTTTCTCATCACCAACTAATTAAAGATAAAACTAAGAAAAAGAAACTTTGATCAATAGAAACAGATTAAAATCCATCCTTTTGTTGAGAATCAAATTAAGAGCATGATCAATATATTTGATATCAAAAAGCCTTAACATGCCTCACAGTCCAAGTAAATCTAACTAAGTGTAAGCTATAGAGTGAATCTTTTCAGATGGACCAAAATGCTCAGTGAAGTGAGAACAAATGTGTGGCTATGCTACTATTCCAGATAAGTTTAAAGTACTCTCAATTAATTTGAAAAAGAGCAAAAATGAGTAGTTTAAACTGACAGTTCAAGAAAGGAGTGAATCCCTTCCTGCATTTAGAAAACAAGTAGTCTGAACAAAATGCATTCTTGTGAAGTTTCAAAAGCAAAATACATAACCCCATTATGCAGAAAAATAATCAATGTCTGTTAAATCAATTTTCTCATCACAAATACAATTTGGAAAATTGAAAAAAAAAAATTAAAAAGTAAAGTAAAATAATAGTTACAAAATTCTGAGCAAAGATATTTTGGGTCTAGCACTTGATATCCCATCAAGGTGTTCTTAGACTGTTAGGATAAAATAAAGTCATTTCCAGATATACACAGACACAGAAGGTTTCCTTCTCTTCCAGTGTTGCTTAATGAAAATGTCAAATGAGAATGCATTCCATCAGAGTGAAAAAACAAGAGAGAGAGAGAGAGAGAGAAAAGAAGAAAACATGGTATCTATATAGTGAGACCTACTTCAGAGTATTTAGAGTAAAAATTCCATGATACAAGTGTGGAGCCCCTCTAAGAAGCTGACTATTGAGACTGAGTAAAGAGTTCACAGGGTTCTGAAAACTTTTCTGCAATTCAGTGGATTTTCTGAAGCACAACAAGGAGCCAGAATAGTATTGGTAATGTTACAAAGTATTCGTTTTTCAACAAGAAAAAGGACACATAATTAATAAATCCCATGAGTCTGGGAATCTATAAAAGACATGGTACAGATAAAAATGAAGCATAAATCTTAAATAGGGTTATTCCATATAAATTTAGAAAATGATATCAATTCACATTATGTTTAATGTTATTAATTGCTGATTTTTGGTGTTAAATAATTCTGTATTTTTAAAATAGATTTGTTACAGTACTTATATAATTACAACTTTGAAAATGCTTTCATGGTTTTTATATATTTAAAATAGCCTTTAAACAAAGTGTAAGTGACTTCCATAGTGACATAAGAGAATTTTAGGGTTGAAACCTAAGCAATAGGAATTATAAGATGTAGTTGAGGGAAGTTTGGAGTTGGATAAAAAAGTTACAAAAAAGATAAAGCTTCTTGTATATGAATGGATCAAGAAATACAAGAAGTGTTATTGAACACTCATAAGTAAAGAAGAATAAAAAATAAAGTCAATACATATCTATCAACTAATCAATAATCAAAAGCATGAGAAGGAGGATGGCAAATGACCTGTATGATAACAGTGAACTAATCATTTGTCTCTTATAAGCAAAAAGGTAAAAAAAAAATATGTAAAGGTATATACAGCAGAAAACGGGTTTTTGAGAAGGTATATTAGTTTGCCAAGACTACCAAACAAAGTACTGTAAATCAGAGTTTCAAAAAACGCCTCCCCAGTTGCAGTATTTCAGTAATTTGCTATAGGTTTAGAGAATCTGAGGATCACTTTACACAAGTATACAGGTTCATGATAAAACATACATGTTTATAGCCAGATGCAGAGGTATATAGGAAGAGTCCCCAAGGTCCTGAACTTCTGTCTCTGTCTTGTATTCCCCACTATGCAAGGTCTCCAAACTCCATAGTTTAAGAATCTCTATGGAGACTTCGTTACATAGGTGTGATTGATGATTCAATGTTTAGTCCTTCCCCACTCTCAAAAAGTTGGAAAGCTAAGACTGAAAGTTTCAAACTCCTAACATGGATTGGTCTTCCTGGTGACCATATGCCATCCTTTAACTCTCCAGGACCCACCAAGAGTTGCTTTATTAGAATTAAATATATTCCTACCACTCAAGAAATTTCAATTGATTTAGAAATTCTGTGTTAGATTTTCATTTCAACACCATCACTCAGAAAAATACAAAACGTTAGGATTTCTGTGTCAGGAGACAGGGGCAGAAATCAAATATATATTTAGAACTATGTCATATATCCATAATCTCTGTAGTAGATAGTTTCCAGCCACATCTTTGATATTCTCTCCAGACTACACTTTCTCATTATTTTGCAGTTTTATTAGACTGGCAGTTTACTAGCTCTTCCTTTCTGGTTAATTTTTGCTTAACATTCCTTCAAATTTTCTGTCACCTCTTGCAACTCACTAAAAGGAGAAGGAGAAACCCAGCCACACCTTCAACACCATGCTTAGAGACCTCATTGGCTAGATATTCAAGTTTATCACATAAAAGTTCTACTTTCCAAAAAACAAAACAATAATAACAACGCACACTCCTACACAACTAGGCCAAGTCCTTTGTCTCTTTATACCAGGAATCTCTGTTGCTCTCATTTCAAGCAACATTTTCTAAATTTTTATCTGAGACCTCACTAGAAGCATCTTCAACACTTACATTTATATCCTGTTCACATGGATAATAGATGTCATATAAGATAATAGAAGGTCTTTCTACAGCTACCATATTCTTTTTCTGAGCACCCACCAGATTGGTCTTTGGTGTCTATATTTCTAACAACTCTATTCTGGGAATTGCAGGGTTTTTTTAACGCACATCTCAATACTCTCTTAGCCTGCATTATCCTGCTATAAAGACAATTTTACATCTTTAGGTATTTGTTATAGTAATACTCAAGTCTGGGTATCAAAAAATGTATTTGTTTTCAAAGGCTGCAATAAAAATTCTGGAGACTTGCAATCTGAGATCCATTTCTGTTGAAGCTTCTCTCCTTGAGGAGGTGGTCTGCTTTTGTGTGTTTTTATGTAACCTCATTTTGTACCCAGTTATATCTTAATTTCCTCTTTTTATAAATATCTCTTTCATATTAGAACAGGGTCTGCTCAAATGACCTCATTTTAAATTAAATGTCTCTTTAAAGACTTTATCTCTAAATACAGTCATATTCTGAGTTATTGGCTATTACAAGGTCAGCTTATGAATTTGGGAGGAACATAATTTAAACTATATCAGATAGGAATGGTAGAGTGTGGCAACGGGTGCTAGTTGTCTGGTTCATACCTTTCTCTTCTTAGTAACAAGGCTACAATTTTATTCCAAAAAGCAATATCTCCAGTTAAAGATTGCAGTTTATTTGCTCCATTGTAGGCAAGTTTGGCAAAATAGATACAATAAATCATTAACTGGAATCTCTCTTTTCCATATTAGCTGTTGCTGCTCTCTTGATGATGAATATCTGTTAATGATATCGGGTATGAAGTATATTTGCTTTATTTCCCTGGTCTCAACACAAAGCTGCCTAACTAGCTGCAGCAGATTGACAACTGGGAATATGTTCAGTAAAATGTTTCAGTATACCCACTTCTTAATTTTAGCAACTTATAAAACATATTAATTTCTTGATAATGGGTTGTTTGTTGAGCTGTATTTCCACTAATTCTGGCTGAGGTCAATGGGACTTCAAGCTCCTAAGTTCCTTCCATGTTGTTTTTGTTCCAGGATCTGGGCTACAGGATCAATAAGGACCTGGTATATGCTCTTCTGGTTGAAAAGGAGGACATGGACAGGGACATGACAGAAAATTCGCAGACCTTTTAAAGACCTAGTTTAGAAGAGGAATCAAGGAAATTCTACCTATGTACAAACCAAACCAAATAATGAGACACTGGAAAGTTGGATACAAATGAATGAATAATTGTACTATGGAAAGGAAGAAGAATATTGGAAATTATTCACATGTTGGTAGTGATATACAAAAATGATCTAATATTTTTACAAATGCTTACTACCCAGTTTTTTATAATAGATAAAAGGAAAAGTAGACTTTTGTTTAAATTCTAGTTATTCATTATCATTGTTCCTAATAGCATGGTATGATTTTATCTTATACACCAAATTGGAATATTTTAAATTTAATTTATAATTCTTCTGTTCTGGCAAGCTATTTTATAATGTATATTTTAACTTTTGTCTTTGTGACATTAAAGTAAAATACAAGCCTATTTGAATCCCAAAACCAAACATAACCTGATTTGTAGATGCTACAAACTGGTAGGTTTAAATCAGACAAAAATTTATGAGAATAAGTGGATGAGAAAAAAGATAGCAAACAATCAATTCAGGTGTTGGCTAAGAGATGGAGCAAACCAGTATTAGCATTTCAGGAGGAATAGAGTGGACATGGTTAATTTTAAGAGACAGCTGTGGGCACCTTAAAAGAAATTCATGACAATAACTAATGTAAGAAGAATCAAGATTTTTATGCTTGAGAAGATATCTAAATTAGTTAAACATATAACGTGTGTAATATATCAACATACTTTTTGAAAATCATAGATATAATTTTCACCTCATTGAGTTTAAAAAGAAAAAGAAACTTGCCTAATTCAGTGTTGTGTATTTTGATTATGGATGTGTGAGAATATTTATATGTTAATAACAAGAGGATCTATTCTTTCTGAAAAATTTCTTGGTCATTCTGAAAACACAAGTGTCAAAATCATTTTGAATTAATATAAGCTGATTTGCCTATAAATCTGGACAATGTAAGAAAATAGTTCATTAACTTTTAAATATTTTATATAATATGATAAATTAAGTCAAATGAATATAAAATATTATTAACTTAGGTAAGTTACAGATCACTTAACATATATCAAGACTTAAATAAGAGCACAAAATTTATGATAAACAATAAAAATTTCTATATTTATGATAAAACTAAAAGATCAAAAAACTTTTGATCCAGTGAAATTAATTTGATACTTCAGTGACAACCCTAAAACAAGAAGAATGTTTTTAAAAAATGATTAACTAATGTTATGCAACCTGTTAAAGTTTCCTTGTGAGACTCAGAAGTCTAGGAATACATAAAGAATTATATAATTAAAATAATTGGAATGTATTGATAATATACAATTAATGCTCATTTGTATATTTATAATACTAAGCATATGTTCATATTAAATTTCAAAATTAACATAATGTTCTCAATACATAAATTAAAATTTGTTTCCTATAAGATCCATGCTACAGAGCATAAGTCTAAAAGCAGACAACGCAGAAACTTTTGGGGGGGGAATTTATATTGTAATTTTAGATAATTTCTTTTTTGTTCTTGATTTAAATTATTTTCAAAATAATAGTTAATTAGTAAAAGATGAATCAAAATTCAACTATAACAGCACACAATTATATGTTTGCCCTATTATTTTAGTTATCACTATTTTCCCTCTCATAAAGAAAATGCTGTTATAAATATGTAGATTGTCTTGTGAAAGCTCAATTTTACTTTTTTTAAAAAACAAATAATATCAAAAGTTCAAGTATCCCTTCATCATTTTGTATACCTCCATATTTTAAAAATAATATCAATGTTTTCAATTAAACCTTGGTCCAAATGGAAACACCAAAATAGGTATGCTTCATTGAATATATTCACATGCCTTACTGGCTAATTTTTGTTTCTTTATCATAATCAATGCGTTGAGTTTAACATTGTTAGTAACAATTTGAGATTTTTACAAAACTCCAAAGTATAGGAAGGATCAAAAATATCACACATTCTTATATTTTCAAACCACAAACTTGGATACTACTTCAGTCTGAGACTTCATTCTTGTTCCTGTATCTCCGTTTTTATAGTACCTCTAACCAATTCAAACTGCTTTTAGTCTTAGTATACTTTTCTTTTTTCCAATTTATTTATTTATTCTAATTAGGTATATATGACACAGGATGCATTTTGATTCATTGTACACAACTGCAGCACAATTTTACATTTCTGTGATTGTACATGATGTAGCATTGCACCATATGTGCAGTCATACATGTACCCAGAGTAATTATGTCCATCTCATTCCACCATCTGTCCTGCCCCCATGCACACTCCCTTTACTCCCTCTCCCTTTCCCAGTCAAAGTTCCTCCATTTTTCCCATGCTTCCCCCCTTCCAGTTATGGATCAGCATCCACTTATCAGAAAGAACATTTGGCCTTTGTTTTTTGGGGGGATTGGCTTACTTCACTTAGCATGATAAATAATGTTCAACTGATAAATGATTGTCTTATTTATAGAATTAAGGCAGAATTCCTGGTCTGATTTGCTTCAATCAAAATAAAAATAGGATCATATGGAAAGAAAAATACCTAATTTAGAGAATATCTATTTCATTTATATTTTTTCATCTGTATTCTTATTAACTTATTTTATATTTCCAGATTCGATCCTTTTAGTACTTAGAACAAGGATGGTACTTATGACTTTCCAGAGACAGATTTTTGGGAGGAGTCTGTATATCCTCTAAATAGATAACACTGTCTCACTTCAATCTATTAAAACATACCTAGTATTTAACACCTAGATTCAGTGTAATATTTCTTGTAAACCTTTCTCTGAATTTAGAGAACTCATTAAATTCCTGTATCCTGTGAGGTTCTATACATTTTCCAAACTGATTTAGCCTCCATAATAAACTTATTTGGTTCAGTATAGACATCTCCATTTTATAGATAAGAAAACAGAAGTATAATTATTAAAGAACTTTCTGAGTATCTTTTAACAATAACATGTATACTGAATTGTATATTCAATTTCTCTGAGATTTTTTAATATCCTGAACTGTTCTGTTCTTTCTTTCTTTTCCCTCCCTCCCCACCACCTCCACCTTTTTGCTGAATGGATTGGTTCCAAGTTCTGTGTCTATGTATCTTTCCCAATAACTTACTGGTGTGCTCTTCACAGGCAGAAAACATACTTTGTGTTATGTTTTATTCACTCGGCAAGTTTCTTGGCATTCAATAGGTGCCAAATGAATACTTATTATTCTGACCTAGAGAATGGCTGTATTTGTCAAGAAGCACTGCCCTATTTAACCTATGGACAAGTGTCTTTTGCTGTTTTAAAAAACATTCCAAGAAATAAATTACTTTTGAATGCAGATATTACTCTATTACATTTTGGCATGCCTAGAGGGATTATGTGTAGCCCTGTAACTAATATAATCAAAGTAGTGTGACTTAAAGGATTCATTGACTGGTAAGGCTTGAGAAAGCATTTGGCAACCTTAACTTAGCTCACTGATATAAACTAATATGTTTAATAGCCCTGTCAGAATGCCTTGGTACTTCTCTGAGAGATGCTACAGAAATTTTTACACATCATCAATAGGAGATATAATTTATTATTGTTTCTACCATGTCTTTAAAATTAACTGACCTTCAGAGATTCTTATCAATAGTTATTTCCATGTTAATGGAAAACACAAAAAGAACATCTTTGCGTGTACTTGAACTCCACAGTTAGCTGCATATCAAGTCATTTATACTTTTTGGCAGCTTCCTGGAGTATAGCAATGTTGTTTCCTGCCATTAACAGATGGAGTCTCAATGTGAGAACTGCTACTGTAAAACCTGCAATATGTTAGGTTAAAGAGTAAGTGAAATCAATGTTACAGGGTGCTATTGTATTATATATTACAATTGTATGTACTCTGCCAATTATAAGCTTCATGAATTTACTTATTAAAGATCAAAAACTTCAACATGGAAAAGGTGCCTTATGGAAACAAACTTATGTCCCTGATGTGAGTGACAGATGCTATAGAAGCTGCACAACATCATGCTTCCCTGCTTTTCAAATTAAAGATGTACAAAACAAGAACACTTTAATGCATTGCTGTTAAGGTTGATGAACCAAGATGTTGACAGCTTTCAAAATGTGTTAAGTGCATATAATTGTACACATCAACATCAATAATGTTTTCCTCTTTTTTTCAGATAAATTACTCAATTTCAAATAAATTTGTTTTGAAATTCATAAATCTATTAGACAACATGCTCAAAATATATGAGCCTGAAGTACCTATTTTATATTTGGGCTTAAGCTAAAACAATTTTGTAACAATGCAAATGATTGGACTGTAAAATTAGACTTAAATCAATTTTGTTTCAGTTATCAAGACTTATTAATAGCCTTTAAAGAGCCAACCAATAAAGAGGTACAAATGAAAAAGAGGTCTGAAGTAGTTCTTCTGGCTACATCAGACATGTGGTGAGCAATGGGCTGCAGGGATTTCTGCAAGAGAGGTTTGGTTTATTTCACATAACATAGAGCATACAGTTTATGAAATAGCTCTACTTTATATCTTAGGTTTTGTAAAGCTAATTTGGTGTTCTAAAGAAAATATTATTTCATAAATCCATGAATTTTCCGTTTGTTTCAACAATAGCATTGCTAGACTAAACTAAGGACATTTTTCTCAGACCATTTCATAACAAGGCTTCTTTATCTAAGAATATTTTTGCCTATGTATGGGAGATTGGTCATTAGAATCCTTGTAAAGAAATTAGGTAGTCGATCTCCCTTCATCCCTTACAGGATAATCAAAAGAGAAATGGATCAGAGGCCACATGCACTACCTCCTTTTCCAATCATCAGCAAATAAGTAATGCATTTTTAAAGAATTTTGTGATTTGGGAAAAAGAGTTCTATTCTGATACATGATAAAAAAATGTTGTATGTTACAGAAACAAACAAAAAATGACATAAATGATATTTAATCTGTTTATTTAGTTAAATTTAAATGGAATAAAAGTTTTTCATACTGCATTAAGTATTTGATAAATTTATCAGCTTACAGGATGTGAACATACTTATATGGAATAATATCGTATTTTTGTAAATTCCTTATAATTGCAAAAAAAAAAAACAAAAACAAAAAATGGCAATTCATCTAATAATTCTGCAAGTTAATCCAATATTTTAAGAAAACGATTCCATTTCTTCAGGGAAAAAATTACCAAGTACAAGACAGGCACTTAATTTTTAGAAGCAATTAAAAGTTAATCAGACCTTATTCTCTCACTCATTTTCCAAAGACCTTGAAGATGTACATTTAGCAGTCTTTTTTGAATGATAGTAAAGTGTTTCCATTAACTTTGCCACTACACAGGGCAACATCATAGAAAAAAAAAACTCATGTATTCACACAAAATTCCACTTAGAGTTTAATTCTCTGTGGTAGCCATCTTGAAATTCTTAATATTTTTTTATCTCTGAATTTGTACTTTGTATGTGAAGTAAGATGGGACCAGAAAAGTCTATGTCTATGGTTTGAGTCTTACTTCATATATTCTCCATTTCCTCCCTGTCTGTACCCTGTGATTGCCACTCATTTTCCCATTTGGAAGGAATCTCTGCATGAGGCCAGGGGAAGTTGGGGTCAGTTGCAAATCCTGAGGAGTCTTGAAAAGAAGCAAGAGAGCATCTGGCAGCAGGAGAGCACATGGAACAGTGTTACAGGCGAGGTCTCTGCCATAACCAATCCAGGTATAAATCATGTTGCATTCAACCACACAGTTATTTTAGGAGGCAATCACCAACGTGAAGACTATAAAAGAACTACATAAAGATTGAGACTATCAGGACCAAAGGCTTGGGGGAGAGTCTCCAAAGTTCTAGGATTTAGGCTTCTTAGGTGCCAACTATCTGATGATGATGTCTGTGGAGCTCAGAAGAATAGCTTCACAGAGGTGAGATTCAGGCCAGGTGAAAGGCCATGGCCAGAAGGACATTTACAGGTACAGCAAGTAACCTGGAAAACAGCAAGGCCTTTCTCACTTCTTGACCTTCAAGTCTCCTCTCAGATTCACCAAATATCAAAAATAACAGAGTTCTCCATCAAAGGAAGAAGCTGTTTTGAGTTTTCTGGTGAATAAAACCTTCATCTCTAAACTTCAGTGATAGTGTTCACACTTCCAAAGTTTGCTACGATTTTAAATTAACTTTTGTCAGGGAACAGACACCCGTGAATAGACTGTTCCTTACCAAACCTATAAAAGCAAACTAAATTCTTCATAGAATTCAGAATCAATCACTCCAGTCAACATAGGAAGCTACATTTTTGCTTTTGGTAAGTGGTATAGGAGACTACAGTCAATACATGATTTTCTTGACTTCAGGTTCAAAGTTGTATTGTGCCATCTAGTGGAAGCACTTTGCCCTTAGGAACTAAGTCCTCCAAGCCTATTCAAAGACAGAAATCAACAAGTATGGAGTAGAAGACAGTGGAGCTACTCCTACTTTCATATCTTGGTCGATGTTCTTGTATAGAATAGTAGAAGGAGAATAAAAAAATTCATTAACCTCTGATTCAAGTCCTATATTGCTTCTACTTAAAATTAGTGCCATAAAGCCAATTTTTTTTTAATCGTGTATGTGTACACAGTAAGTCATTTAAATACCATGTATATAAGCCTATCAATACACTCTTTTTTCCTTTTTGTTAAGTTTTAATTGGCAAGTTATAATTATACATAATAGTGAACACATTGTGACATGGTCATACATGCACATGACATAGTTTGATTAATTTTATTCCCCAGCACTTCCCATCCGCTTGCCGTGCTTTATCTCTAGGCCCCTTAACATAATGCTCTTGTGTTACATACATTTTCCTGAAAAAAACATGATTTCATTTTTCTTTATGTCTAAATGGAACTCCAATATGCAGATATACCACACTTTTTTTTTTTAATCCATGTATCTGTTAATGGAAATGGGCTGGTTCCATAATTTGGCTGTTGTGAATTGACAGCTATAAACATGGGTATGAATGCATTGTTAGAATATACTAACTTTACTTTTTTTTTTTTAGATAAATACCAGAAAGTGGTAAAGCTGGGTCTCATGGTAGTTCCTTTCCTAGTCTTTTGAGGAACCTCCACACTGATCACACCCAAAGCCTTTTCCATGTGAGGCAAATGCTCTACCCCTAAGTTTTATCTCTATCCTTTATACTTTTTTCTTTAAAAATAAATATAATTGAGGTCAGGGAGTTTTATTTTTTTCTGTTTTTCTATTTAGGTAGAATTGTTACCAGCTAATGTATTAATATCCTTGTTATGGTCTAGGTATGAAGTGTCCCCAAAAGGTCATGCGTTAGAAAATGCAAGAAAGCTTAGAGATGAAATGATTGGGTTATGAGAGTCTTAACCTAGTCAGTATGTTAATCCACTAGTGATAATTAACTGCATGGTAACTGTAGGCAGGTAGGGTACAACTGGAGAAGGCAGGTTCCTAGGGACATGCCATTTGGGTATACATATTTTTTCCTTGTTGATCAGAGTTCTCTCTGCTTCCTGATGCCATGTTCCCAGCTATTTTTTCCCTAGTACACCATTGTGCCATGATGTTCTGTCTCACCTCAGGCCATCTGTGAATGGAGACCTAAGAAACCTTGAGCCCACAAATAAGACTTTTCCTATTCTGATACTGTTGTTGTCAGGTCTTTTGGTCACAGCAGTGAAAAAGCTGACTAAAGAAGTTGTTAATGTTGATTTTTATATTTTATTTCTAAGGAGCTTTTAGCCCCTGATGGTGTTTTTCTTCTTATTTTTTTTTTTTCCTTGACCAGAACACCTGATGTATGTAGGCAGGCGTTAAGGATTTTATGGTGTTTAATCTATGGTTCTTAATTTATGGGTCCCTCTTCTATAGAATGAGTGCTTCTAATTGATTGTGCCTCTTGGAACAGAGTGGGGTAGTGTATGTTTCAATTTTGCAATTCATTTTTCCTCCTCTAAAATCCTTAATTTCTACTATATTCTTTTATTTTATCCCTGCCTTCCCATTTCCAAAGGACACTTTCTCCTTCCAAGTTTCCTCATTCCCAACTTCATTCTTAGTAAAGAAATTTCTACAATCATTTACCTCAAAATCTAGTATTTTTGTTTTTATTGATTAATATGTTTGGTATTTTTGAGGAAATGTTAAAACAATAGAATTTAAGCAACATTAATGACTATTCTATAGAAGCCCATAATATTACATATATTTTGAATTTTGTAAGGTATTATTATTTAGGTTTTTGTCTGTTTTCAGTCAACTATCATATTTGCCCCTTTCATATTGTGCTACCTGATATCTATACTCCACTGTTTCAATTAGAAAATTACCTATTCATTGTTGACTTTTGGAGGCAATTATTTTTGTATAACCTACATTTGCATCTTTATCTTTGTAATTTTTTTTTCAATACTGAAGATTAAATGCAGTTTGTTGGGGTTTTTTTTTACACCTCCAACACTTTTAATATTTTACTTTGAGATAGGGTCTTGCTAAGTTGCCTAGGCTGACCATGAACTTGATCACACTGCTTCAGACTCCTAGTGTAGGCATGCACTAACACACCCAGCTTTATGCTGTCTTTATTGAATTCTTCTCTGCTGCCCCTTAGCTCTTTCTTTAGATCTAAGTTTCTGATCTATATATTTTTCTTTCTGCCTGAATAACATGTTTAACATTTCTCGAGGGACACAGCTGCTCCTGATGAATTACCTCAGCTTTGACTTTGAAAGTCCTTTATTCCTTCTGAAATTTTAAAGGATCATTGGGTGCATATAGAATTCTAGACTGATGTATTTATTTGTTCAATTGTTTCTATTAGCACTTTAAGTATTTGACTTCACTCTTATTTTTTTGCATAGTTTCTGACATAAAAGTTTCTTGTTATCTTTATCCTTATCTTTATTCCTCTATGGTTAGGTGGTTCCCAATTCCCTTGGCTTCTTTCACAATTTTGTCTTTGTTTTCTAAAATTTAAATATGGCATTACCCAGGGGTTTCTTATATATTGTTCATTGTTCTCTGAGTTTCCTAGATCTACTATTGGCCTGTTTTAATTTTGAAAAAGTTTCATTCATTTAATACTTCAAATATGTCTTATATACCTCTCCCCCACACTTTCTCCTCCTCCTCCTCCTCCTTCTCCTCCTCCTTCTCTTCTGGTCTTTCAATTAGTACTTACTGCTTCTGTGATATAGCTACTTTGATGTTCCCTCCTCCTTCTCCTCCTCCTTTCCTTCTTCTTTTCAGTTTTTCACATAATGATGATTTAATTTATGTACCTCTGACCTACTGATTCTTAACTAATCCATGTTATGTCTACTATCTACTAATAAATTCTTCAAAGATATTCTCCACCTCCATTACTGTTTTTTTCTTTTACTTTAATTTCTATCACTCTGCTTACATCACTCATTGCCCCTCATTGTCTACCCTTCTCTATCAGATTCCTTACCATTATAATTATATAGTTACCCTGAATTCATTCCTATAATTTCAATTCTGTGTAATGTCTGAATCTGTCATTCTTGCTTTTCCTCTTTAGATTGTGTTCTATCTTATCTTTACTCTACCTTTCATATTTTTGGTTAAAAGCTAGTATGAACTGAAGAATTGGAACTGAGATATAGACCTTTATCCTCCTTTCTATGTCAATCTAGGTAGGACCTGGGCTATTCTAAAATTTTCTATAGGTATCAGTGCCAGAGTCTTCAAATTCCCCTTTGCCCTTTTCTTAATATCCCTCTTGAGTTTGGGCTTCCTAATTATTTCTCCTCATACAGAATATGTGTCCTCTGCACATTTTCACCTGGAGTCCACTGTAACTATGCTGGGATCTTGTAGGTGTTGGCTGTAAAGTGTGAGGTAGCGAGGGCAGTCTAAAAGGGTATGAGTGAACCTCAGTGTATAAGTGGGCCTTTTATTACAGAGTGCTGCCCCAGGGACACAGGTGCCAACCTCTATGTTGACACCTGTTCTACTCCTGACATCAGTGCTCCCCATCTATTTCTTTTAAATCCTGCTCCCTGGTGATTATGATTTTGCCACCATCTCTTACAAAACTGTCTGCAAAATGTTAGTCATTTAACAGAAAAAAATGAAATATCAAAGAGATCCAAATCACAGGCATGCATCATGATATCTAACAAAGAGCTGCTTTAATTTTCTTAACAGAAAATGAATTTCACTATCCTTAAGGACTCCAAGCCCAAGGTGGCACAAAAGAAATAACATCCTTGAAAGCCCTGAATCTGTTTAATCAATTAGGACATGTCTGTGAACTATCATACATTAGGACAGATTATTAAGAACATTTTTTCTAACAATAATCCACATTTTAGCAGGTACATCACATTCCAAAATTTGTTTCTTACCATTGTGTAGATACAAACTCGCCCTTTAACAGAACTCTTAAGAACTCTCAGAGCCAATGCTGCAATTTCTTGTTCCACAGGATTAAAATCATCACCTCAGCTTTCAGAAGCTCATGTTTTTATTTTTTAAATACTTGCAATGGAACTCAATTCTAAATATCAGATAAAAATCTAACTCAATTGTAGATAACAATTGATAGGTAGTATATTTAAAATTACATTATCTCCAACATCTTTCAAAAATTGATTTATCATTGAAGTAGCTGATGACATATGATTTAGAAACTGTTTTAAATTCTGGTGGTTCTTTAACCTAACATATAGCTCTGTTGAGGCGTGAAACCAATAATATTTCAAGTCACAGGTTCTACATGAGAATAATACTGAGATTACATACTTCTCATTTTACATGAAAGGGTATTATGTTGGAAAAAGGCACTTGGATCTTTCAGAGTCAATCCAGCAAGATAGCATCAACCCTGGACAATCTTAACCACTTCTATCTAATACAATGTTTAACATATCAAATGGAGTGCTGTCTCATTTTTATCTCATTTAGAAAGTTTCTCTTTTATATATCATCAGTATGTGTAGGAATTACAAAAGAACAAGGTCTTATTTCTGGGATAGAGTTTTAAAGCCAGCTGTCTTCTATTCTTTTCAGTCTTTCAAATAACCTGTCTCTAGTTGTCACTTTGAGATTTTATTTTTAGTCTCATTTTATAAGTAGTCACTGGATTGTGTTGGAGAACACTCATCAGATTTTAAGGCAGGGTTAACCCAGCATGCAAATATGTAATCAGTATGATTTTGATGGATTTCGATGGTGCTTTGTCTGAGGTGGAAGTCAGTCTTCCATTGCAGAGTTTGAAATGCTATGCAGAAATTCCCCATGAGATAACAAGGTATTTGCCAATGTATTGCAACCTTGAGTGACTTTGCTGACCAGACTGCTGCAGCTCACCTATTTTTGACTCTCCTGTGTTCTCAGAAGATTGAATGAACATTGACTTAAAGGCAAAGCAGCATCTCCATTTCTTCCAGTACAGCCATGGGACACCTCTGGTTTGTTGCTGCTACAACTTCTACAAAAGGCATTTAACCAAGTGACAGTCACAACAGTGGTGATGTCACCCTCATCAATCCAGGAAGAACAGGATTTTTAGGCAAGTCCAATACAAGGACAGTGAGGGAACAGCAGTTTTCTGTTGGCAAGAAATTAAACATTACTCAAACCTTAATTTGCTCCAATATGCATGAGATTTATCCCTATTTCATATCACAGGGTTTTGCCAACAGATTATAATTTGTTTGACCCTTTCACCTAGGCATCAATGTATTTTTGTTTTCCATTCTAGTTAAAATTTACCAATCAAGTGTCATAATTTAATGCAAGGACAAATCTGTCCTTAGAGAATGTAAAAGGTGTTACTGACCTTTCATATTTACACCCCAGCCATATAAACTTGATTACTCTATTTAACACAGAAAAGGGAAAAATGGATGCATCTATGGCCATCAGGACTTTTATTACTTAATTAATATTAATGTCTCTTCAATTTGCTAGCCAATTAGATTTTCTTTTTGATAATTAATTTTATAGTGCACATAATCTTTATTAGGAGGATTGTAGCAGGTTTACATTAAATGACATTAAAAGATGGGCGTAAAAGCTAAGGATGTTGAGTTGAGACTGTGTGTCTCTCTTATATCTTATTTACCTAAATCTTTTTGTGTATCTATCTATATAATGGGATAAGGTATATATGTATATATGTTAAATATATGTAAAATTTCATAACAATAGACTCTGCCATGACAATAAGTTCTGGGACCCAAAGTAACAGCTGACTTAACTGGTTTGGGAGGCACATTCCCCCATTCCAATCAGGCATAGCTGGTTGTCTGTTGTTTTTCAGCTAATGTAAGATCAACTTATAACTTGCTTGATGAACTAAATGTCTAAGGCCTCCATCTTTGGGAAACATGATTATGACAAAAAACAACCACATATTGAAGAGAACCACAGTGTAACTGGGGGTTCCCATTAAAGAACTCTTTCTCTTATCTCCTCTGTAAAGACATTTCATCTTTAAATATTGCAAACAGTTAGCATGTAGGAAGGAACACCCCTAAATATTTCAGCTGTTTTTGTTTTTGGTTTGTTTATACTAACTATAGTCTGTGTGCTATTTAAAAATATGTCACACTTCAGAACATTTATTCAAAAATAATTCAGGAACAAATAGGTAAACTGTTTTTTTTTATTCTAAATATATATATATATATATATATATATATATATATATATATATATATATATATATATATATATATTTACCACTGCTCATCTGTGCTCTTTCACTGCAGATGTTTGGCTCAAACGATAATAACACCAGGAAAGGAGGCCCAGTCCTGTCTCCTCTAATGAGATCCCAGGTGAGGTATAGGTGAGGGGCAAGTGAGGGGTGCTGCTGAAATGCCTGGCTTTGAGCAGTCCATCGAGTGTTGTCATTCCACAGGTAGGAAACCCAGCCCTAGCATATGTGGAGAAGGAAATGACATGGCATGTTTTATACATGCACACTTCGACTTGGAAAGAGCAAGCATTCATACTCAATATATGCAGGTGTGATGTTTTAAAAACATATATGTGCTGGTGTTAAATACTGGGAGATGTGCATCCTGGTTAAAATTACAGAAATGAATGCAATTACCCAGGACAATTATGTGAAATAAAAATAGAAATTGTTGTTAGTTTTTGACTTAGTGAAACTTTTCTCAACAAGGTTTTGTGAGAAAGGAAAGACCCAAGGCTAAGGTATTTACTCTATATAATGAATTATTTTATCCCATATGTCATTATAATGGTATTAACAATGTACCAATCCTGTGAAAAATGTGGAATTTAGTGTCATGAATAATTTTTGTAGGGTTTAATTTCCTTGCAACTCCCTCTCAGTTGAGAAACAAGGCTAGGGACTATGTACTCTTAATTTATCTCATTCTAATTAAAATTAATGTTATGAAAACCTACATAAAATATAAAGAAATCTCTAAGACTGTAATCATCGTTATTGTTTTTGATATAAATTCATAGATTTAATTCAACCTATATTGCAAACTATACAATATGTTTTCTTAGTCACGCAGATCTCTTTCAGAAATTAGGAAAATAACAAGTCTTTTGTATTTGCACATATTGGCAGTCATTGTGTTCTTCAGTATTGACTGTGCATTGAAGTTTTCATCAGATTTCATTTCCCTTCATGTTGAAAAGGGCTACAGAGAATTTACCTCAGTGCCGGGCTACTGGCCTCAAGCTCTTTCAGATTTGCTTTATCTACAAGTGTCCGTATTTACTTGCATTTTTTAAAGTATTTTTATTACATATAGGATTCTGAGTTTGTTGTTTCAATGTACAGACCTTTAAATATGTTTTTCAATAAACCTCCCTGTTCCTAATGAAAAGTCAACTATGATACATTTTATTGTTTTCTTGCTTGCCATGTATCTTTTTTAATATCCCTTCAGGGACCTTCAGAAGTTGCTTTTCTTACTACATGTTTAGCCTTTGACAAAGATCTGTGTAGGTTTGCTGTTTTTTGCATTTAAAAATGCTTACAGACAATCTTTCTGGACAGGTATTTTTATGCTTTAATTTTAAACTAGTATGCAACCACAGTGAAAGCAGAGGAAGAGGCATCAATTCAACAGATAGATGCTCTGGGAACTTAAGACCTCTTCTTTTGTATTTATTTTTGACTTATGAATTTATTTGAGCTCAAATGACTGAGCAGATTTCACAGAAACCTAAAATTTCTCCAGTGGCTTTTCTTCTGTGAGCTCTGATAAAGATAGTTTCAATTTCAAGCTCTGCCTCTTAATTGTGGGATACTGGGGAAATTATCATGTTCCATGAAGGTTTTGTTTTCTAAATTATAAATAAGAGGAAGTCTGCCTTACTTTTTACAGTTATTGGGATGAAAACTATGAGTGTCTATTTAACATCATAGTTTACAACTGACATGATTTATGATAATTTATTATAAATTAAGACACTCATTACAACGAACTAACTACAGTTAATTATTAAATCAAAATATATTTTCAGTTTGTTTATTTTAGTGGACCTCAGTGATTTCCTCACTTTTTCTTGTCATTGAGTATCCTTCATTTTTTATGACACTTTGCTCTAATTTTATTCAGGGTACCATCCCCACAAACACTTTTTCTTTTTTTTTTTTTTTTAACAAAGGTTATTGGGTAATGGTAAGTTTTAAGTTTTGGTTTAAATCTTTTTTGGTTGTTTTTCTTTTCACACACATGGAAAGTTGATACTTTGTGTTTTTATATATCTAAAATCTATATTTTTAAAATCTTGGGTGATTTAACTTATGCCTGATATTTTGTTTTTCACCTATATATTGATGACCTCAGATTTTTATATCCAGTCCAAATGTCTCTTCCCAGTAGAAATACTCATTAGTCAAGGTCTTTATGATTGTTCTACTTTAACCCACTCTTTTGAAAATGAATCATTTCCACTATTTTTCATATATTATATGAAAACATATCTATTTTTCTAAATCAAATAACCCTTGTTATCAATGGTATACAAAATTCAACCTCAGCCCCTCTGAGCAGTATCCTTTTCTACAAGGCTCTGCTAAAATTTAGAAGAAGTAATTTTTCAGAATAGTTTTGTTCAGTCTGGGAGTTTCAGCCCACACTATGCTCTAAGACCTGGTGAAAAATCTAAGCTCTTAGGGTCTGTGCAAGTGGCTACTCTGGCTGCTTCAGTGCCATGACTGGATGTATGAGTTATATAGTATTTGGCAGTATTTGGTCCAACATGCATTCCTAGAGTACAAATGGTCACCATTTCTCTCCAAGATCCTGGCTACTTCATATAATATTTGCAGGGTAATGTTTGTAGACACCTTGAGCCATACAAATTAAAATTCACAGTCTCTTTCTGAGTTTGTTCCAGAGGATGATGCCTCCAACATTGTAAGCAGTGTCTGCTTCATTCTGCAAAATGCTTTTCATTACTACTTCCAAACCCAGGACATTTTGAACAATCTCTTCTTGGTAACATTTTATGATAGGAGTAGGTGGATTAGAATTGGTTTGTTATCTTTTTATTTTCTTTATAACTTAGATTGTTTCATCAGTATATGACACTATTAACTTAGGCAACCATTAACTTAATCAATGTTGGACCTTAAGAATCAAAGTTCTTCCCTCCTCAGTTTATTATGAATTCAAAATGATCATACCTCTAGATACTTTTCAAAACCACTCTCTGTTCACTGCTTTTACTATATTACCTTAGCATAAACTCCATTATTTTTCCTTAATGTTTAGTCTGCCTTCAGTCTCTGCTCCTGTTAATCAAGATTCTAACCTTTACAGTAATATTTCTAAAGTGTAAATCTCATCTTACTACCACTTACTTCTCTATACCTACATACTTTAAACCACTTATTAAGTTTTCTTTTGATGTCTTTAGTCTGGAATTTAACTGATTACCTAGTTAATAATGGCAGTTTCTATTTACTGAAGGATCCATCTGTGCCACTCACTCGAACAAGCTTTCTGTCCTTTATCTCTTGGGTCTACCATATCCTGGTGATTTTTAGATGACAAATATGAGGATGAAAGAGTTGAACTAATAATCTCAGGTCACCTACCTTGTTTCTGACAGAGCCAAACTTCTCTCTATGTCTGTCTTAATCACTTTTTAATTTATGGACACTCCTTATTTATCTATATCCTTTCTAATATCTGTCTTACCACCTGTGTTCTAGTCAAAATAAAGTAGCATTTTTTTATATTGTTTGCCTTTTTCCCAAAAAACTTGTCAAAAAAAAAAATCACATCCCTTTGAATGTGTCCACTCAGTTTTTAACACTAATTATAGATTCTTTTTTTACCCAATCCAAATTATAAGTATGAAAGAAAAGTGTCACCATTGCTGGTAACCTTCAGTTATAACCAGTGTCCATGTTATGAGCTTCTTTTATACACCTAGAATGTTGTGCATAACACCATAATTTACTCCCCACTTTTTGAGTATTTTCATAGTAGAAAGTGTTCGCCTTGAGAATGGTAACTCTCTCTTTAGTATTTAAAAAAAAAAATTGCATAACATGGGGAAAAATAAAAAATGGTACCAGACACATGGACACAATGAAAACATGCTTATTAAGTGAATGAAAATAAATAAATAAGTAAAAGGTTAAATTCATTTCACTGTTGTTTGGATCAAACTGAAGATTTTTTTCCTGAGTTACTATAGGGACTAGTGATGACAATATTGCTCCAGAGCTGTGTGTTTGGAGTGTAAATCTCTTGCAAGTGCCTTACTACCTCTGCAAAATATTTTGTATAGATTGTAAACTCTCTATATAATATTGTTCATATTATTTTTCTCTGTGAGTCTCAACTCATCTCACCTATTTCAAAACTTCCCTATTTTATCCAAAGCATTAATGATTCAGCATTATAGAATTATTTTCTTCATTCTATTCATGAAGTACTTGTTTCTTTGATGGTCTTGAAGACTATGAATTTTGAAATTTTCTTAATCAAGGAAATATTAATTTTGTTGGCAACATCCCTGAGCAGGGTCAGCAGAATTCTATGATCTCCCTTAATATTACTACTCCTGGGTAAACCAACTTAGTATACTTCTGTCTGCTGGAGTAGGCTAAACCTCTAAATGTTATTGAATAGCCATGCCTATGATTATACTATAGTATTTATGACTCCATAGGTCATGGAAGACTACCAAGAAATTCTTTTGCTGGCTTTAGAGAGGCAAGTTTCCATGCTGTGAGAGAATCATATTACTAGGACCTGACAGTAGCATTTATAGGCTGAGAACAACCACTGACCCACAGACACCAAGAAAATAGTGACCTCTGTTCTACAGCTAAAAGAAAATGAACTCTTAAAAACTACAAGAACATGTAAGTGCACTCAGTTAGCTTCAGTTAAGATCTGAGTGTCTGCCAAGATGGAATTAAACTGGTCAGCTCCAGAGCCGAAGACCTAGTTAACCTGTGCCTATATTTCTGCACCCAGGAAATAATAAATGTCAAATAATAAATGTTTGTATTCTAGGCTCCTGTGAATATGGCCATCGTGTTATGGCAAAGTAGACAATGAATGCACTAGTGGTCACTTCAGTCAGTAACCCTAGTGACATTTCTGGTATACTACCTAACTTCCACGCTTCTTAGTTAAAAGTGGAAAACACTTTGAAGACATCATATTTGTCTCTTCCTTTTTCTAATGGACACTAACTACCTTCAATACTGTTATATGCTGTTTCATGGTCTTCATTAGATCTAAAGGTTTCTGCTTAACAATGCTTTACTCTGCTCCACTGATTAGATACTATACTGTCTGCTCCTAATAAATTGCCACCATTTATCAGCAATTAACACCAGCCTAAAATAGAAAAGAAAGAAACCACGAGAGATTAGAAAGGAGAACTTCACTTTCTGACCTTCCAATCTGTGCTTAAAAGACAAACTTTGAATTTGTGTGGTCCCAGAGTGTTATTAAATGGAGTCCTTAATTTGAATAATACAAATTTATATTTGCATAGTAATTTGAACATTAATCTTCACAATACAATTGTGAGAAGTCCTGGGACATATTATTATCTTCATATTATCATTTATCTAATTTCATGAAGGTTGTTTAAAGGATAATGGTAAATCTGATTCTGGTGTCAAACTTCTTTGATATATCACTCCTGTGCACACGGCTCATTTGTCTTGCTTCCTGAGAAAATATAATCATTTATTTATGTTTTTTTATTTCAAATGTCAAAATATTCATAAAACTCTTATTAAGCCTCTATCTTTCTTAAAAATGCTTATTCTTTATCCAAATACTTTATGGGAAATTTCAAATATAGACAGAAGAATTTTTGTATCCATCCATACATCCTCAAGATTCTTCCATTGACATTTTATTATACTTCATTTATTACATATCTATATTCTTCTATCCTACTATTCTGTTATATTGTTGTTGTGTTACAAATTAAATTTCAGATGCCAGTTCAATTTTCCATATTAGCATGCATACTATCAATTAAAGTTTATGATTTTAATTTTTATATACAATTTAATGTGCATATCTCAACTTCACCTTGTCTCACATTTCAAAAACAAGTGTACCTTTTTAAGATGCCCAAAGCACACCAACAAATTATTTTAGATTATAAATAGTAACACTTACAACAACATACCCCTACCCTGAAGTACTTGCTAAAGCCAAAACTTATTTAAACCTTCAGGTTTCCACTATAGCCTGAACCTCTGGAATATACTTTTATTCTTTATCTCTTTCTTTATTTTTTTTAAATTCAAATTTGTTATATATGACAGCAGAATGCATTACAATTCATATTACACATATAGAGCACAATTATTCATATCTCTGGATGTATATAATGTATATTCACACCATTGGTGTCTTTATACACGTACTTAGGGTAATGATATCCATCTCATTCCACAATGATTTTTACCTCTATGCCCTCTCCCTTCTGCTTCTCCCCTTTGCCCTATCTAGAGTTTGTCTAATCCTCCCATGCTCACCCCTAATCCCACTATGAATCAACATCCTTATATCAGAGAAAACATTTGGTATTTGGTTTGGGGGGGATTGGATAACTTCAGTTAGCATTATATTCTCCAACTCCATCCATTTACCTGCAAATGCATGATTTTATTCTTTTTTTTAATGCTGAGTAATATTCCATTATGAATGCATACCACATTTTCTTTATCCATTCATCTTCTGAGGGGCATCTAGTTTGGTTCCACAGGTTATCTATTGGGCTGCTATAAAAATTGATGTGGCTGTGTCCCTGTAGAATGCTATTTTTATAGACTAAGGAGTGGGATAGCTGGGTCAAATGGTGGTTCCATTTCCAAATTTCCAAGGAATCTCCATACTGTTTTCCTTATGTCCGCACCAATTTGCAGTCCCACCAGCAATATATGAGTGTGTATTTTTTCCCACATCCTTGCCAACACTTATTGTTGCTTGTGTTCTTGGATAGGCAGAATTAATGTTGTCAAAATGACCATACTACCAAAACCACTATACAGATTTAATACATTTCCAATAAAAATCCCAATGACATTCCTCATAGAAATAGAAAAAAAACAGTCATGAAATTTATTTGGAAAAAAAGAGACCCAGAATAGCTAAAGCAATCCTTAGCAAGAAGAGTGAAGCAGGTGGCATCATAATACCAGACCTTAAACTATACTACAGAGCAATAGTAACAAAAACAGCATGGTATTGGCACCAAATCAGACTGGTAGACAAATGGTACACAATAGAGGACACAGAGACTAACCCACAAAATTACAATTATCTTATACTAGACAGAGGAGCCAGAAACATACATTGGAAAAAAGATAGCCTCTTCAACAAATGATGCTGAGAAAATTGGACAACCATATGCAACAAAATGAAATTAAACCCCTATCTCTCACCATGCCCAAAACTTAACTCAAAGTGGATCAATGACCTAGGAATTAAACCAGAGACACTGTGATAAGAAGAAAAAGTAGGCCCAAATCTCCATCATATCAGATTAGGCCCCAACTTCCTTAATAAGACTCCTATAGTACAAGAATTAAAATCAAGAATCAATAAGTGGATAGATTCAAACTAGAAAGTTTTTTCTCAGGAAAAGAAACAATCAGTGAGGTGAACAGAGACCCTACATCTTGGAATCAATTTTTTTACCACTCACACATCAGATAGAGCAATATTCTATAGGGCAAAAAACTAAATATCAGAAAAACCAATAGCCCAATTAATAAATGGAATAAACTTTTCTATCTTTGCTTATTCTGAGGTCATTAACTGTAAAAAACTGCTTTGCTTGGCCAATCACATTCTTGTTTCCTTCTTTTACTCCTGATCAACCTGCTTCCCTGAGACACAAAATCTGTACTTATGTCCAGAAAGAAGAGGAATCTTATTTTCATACTAATCCTCCTGACAATGATGAATGCTGACTTTCACAGTTTTCTTTTTCTTTTTTTCTCCTTTTTCTTTTCCTTCCTGATGCTGAGGATTAAACCCAAGCAAGCATACCAGCCTCTGCCACTGAGCTACATCTTTAGCCTACAAATACTGTTTCTGTAGGTATACTCTGCAGCCTTTATTTCAGGTTATTCTGAAAAGTGGACATATAGATCTTTGCTCAAATGACACTGAATTTTACACATTGGATTGCTAATTTTAATTTGCTAAAACAGAGCTAATAAAGTCTGAGTTTGTTTAGACCATAATTATTTCCAATGCCATTGGAACTTAAAATAACCCTCAATTAAGTGTGGAAAGTAATTGCAAATAGGTAGTAAGTATATAAGTAACTTAGTGCATCCTCATATTTTTTTGGCACCTGGAGCAAAGTGGATTCAGTTTACAGAAGAGAAGACTAATTATTTTAAATGAATGCTTATATCAGTTATGGACTAATTAGAGATCCCGTTCCCAGGCTTAGCTTCAAAGAAGAAATCTTAGAACACAGAGAACTGACTCTGGGCTACTCTTAAAATGTTAGAAACAAAAAGTCATCGTTACCCAATATACTGTGTCAAAACTAAGAACAAGATAACCCAAAATATAGGATCTTGGCAATTCAGAGAACTGCAAAAGCAAGAATCTCACTCTGACCACTGTCTACATTTTACCCCTGAAATTTATTCATAAAGGAATTTTCTGACCTTGCTTGCTTGAAAGTAGGTCATAAGATCCTGAGTCTTAAGGAGTCCTTCCCTGTATTTAGAGGCTAAGAATGATCTTAACAAATAGGCATCCCTAAATTCCCCCTATTTTATTATGATTAAGTCATAAACTCTTTTGGTCCTATCACACTTCTACTGCATTGTCCATTCTTGATTGAGTCTGAACATAAAAATATACATTTTTTCTGGGCCTTTGGATCTGAAAGCTCCTGTGTTACATAACATGTGAGTTGAACAAATGTGTGATGTATTTATTTTGTGAACATGTGTTTTGTTATAGAGTTGTCAGCCATGAAAAAAAAAATGAAATTGCTATTTCTCTCCTAAAGCTGTCAACACAATGGCTTCTTAATATTTAGGGATGTGGAGAATGGAGAGCCTAGCTACAATGGAGGGGTTTAAAGGCTGTAATAAAAAAGCTACCACTGCAATGACCTGTAATTGACATTGATGTTATTGTACATACCTCTGCACTCACCAAAGCTGCATAAAATTCTTATATTTTCCCCAAATATTTTAACATAAAACCAGAGTGTACAACCACTAAGTCCTGTGGAAGGCTAGTTGGTGAAAATGGATGCCATTCAGAACTGATAATGGAAATGCAAACTAGAATGGGAAATACAGTGCTTAGGACATGAATGTCTCTGTAGAAAAAACCAGGGAAGAATGAATGAGTGAGTCTATATTACTATAGTTATCACAATCTAAGAACAATTTTGGCCTTGTTATGGTGCATTTTCTCACAGTTGTTTTACAGCTGTGTATGTTACTGTATATTTAAGATCATATATAGAAATATTCCATTTTTTCAACTATCAGAAAAAGTATTCTTCACAAATAAATTCTCTTATTCTGAACAGGTCATGCTCACATAATTTAAAATAAATCTGAAATTAAACTAAAGAAGTAGATGACAAGGTAATTGATGTGAAATGGAAATGAATATTTCTTTTGAAGTAAAAATGTATGTAAATTGAAATATGAATCCAATGAATTGGTATAACGAGAGCTTCAGTAGTACATAGAAGTAAAACACAGTTTCCGTTAATTAGCTAGAAAAAAATGCATGAAATGAACAAAAATGGCCACACATTTCCTCAAGAATTTTAGTTACATTCTTTGAAGTCAGGTCGCAAGTGGCACTCCACGCTTATCCTTTCTTTATAAAGCTGGTGGATGCTATGTGGCAGAAACTAAGAACAAAGGGGTTAACCCAATTTCAAGTTTGTCTTTGATGCACTTCCAAATCTCCTCTTGTGGGAAAAGAAAGTGAATTGCTTTAAGTGGGTAAAGAGTGGAAATAGATCAGAACAGTCAATCTGTGGCCTTGGAAAGAGAATAGTTTAGCTTATTTCTTCTTTACAACAATATGTCTTGGTTGATTGTATCTGTTTGAAACAAAAAGGCCTACAAATATTTGAAGCAAAATCATCATTCAACAAGTAGAGTCATCTCCAAGGAAAACTGCTACTCTGAGATAATGTTTAATTACAATGCTAAAATGTCTTTAAGTTTACTAGAAAAGTTCCCCATAAATTAGTACTCTGCTTTAATTGTTTGTTGATTTAATGTTAATAGAGATTAGAAAAAGAAAAAAAGACAGTCTCCAAGTTACTATGCAGAGTTATAATTGGGACATACCCAAGAGTATTTCATACTAGAGAAATTAAATGGATTTTTGATAGTGAGAGAGATACTGTATTTCTTATAAAATGGTTCCTATTAAGTATGGTTGAACATGTACATGGAACTTGCATGGTCCCCATAGATTATTTATCACTCTTCTTTTCAAACATGACCTCTCTTTGTATACAAAGAGACTTTGACAACACGGATGGGTCCTTATTTCTAGTAGAGCAGATTTTGAAAAAAACTTCTATGATGGAGGCTATATCATTCCCCTGCCCTATAACTCACTACTATAGTGCCAATTTTCACATTCACCCACATTGCAAATAATTTGAAAGGACCATGACAATTGGAGCTATAATGGTAAAAATAAACATTTACTTATTAAAAAGAAACTAATTTTAGATTTTTAAGAGCAACAACAGCATTAGGTTTTTTGTTTATTTCTATTTTTCACCCCAAAATTTAGTTGAACTAAAAAACACAGAGGTAAAATCCTGCAATTAGATTGTACTACAATAAAGTTCTCAAGGATTTACTTGGTATGATAAATAAATCATTAGTAGATTGTAAAAAATAAATTGAACATGTTTTATCCTCCATAGTAACCAGTAGAAAAATGTACAAGAAGTCATTCTCAAAAACAAATTGCATACATAACAAAATGTTTAAAAAACTATAGAAAGCAATTAAAAGTGGAACAAATGAATAGACAGATGGTAAAAATAGAAAAAAAAAGTAGAAAATATTTCATTAAATATAAAGAATTATGCACTGCAATTTAATGTGGCACAGTGCCAGACTAGCCTATTGTATCCATGCACAGATAAACTGAATGTAAAAAGGTGACACCTACAAAGTTCAAGAACAAACTTTTTCTAAGAAAATGGACATCAGTGGACAACTTTAACATAGATAAAAAATAAATTGTCATACAATAAAAGAAGGAATTTCTTTAGAAATTTTGATAAAATAAAACTGTTCATGACTGATTATAGAGCAATAAAATATATTAAAGTGACAGAAATGGCCAGAAAAAAATAAGGAAGGACTTATGATCCTTAAATCTTTAACATTACTTCCCCAGTAATTGATAAAAGAAGTACACACACACACACACACACACATAATCATAATCAGAGGGTTTTATTTCCCCCTACTTTGGATACTTGTAAATATGAGCTAGTTTAAATTTGTAAGGTGCTGTTCCCACCATTTGCACATGGGACACTCACTAATTTGTATTATAACAAAGCTGTGAAACAAGACACAAATTTCAATAGAATTAAATTTTACACAGTATAATTCTCTGTAATGAGATTTAGTTAAAAATGAATGAAGTAAAATAAAATTGAAAGCCCAAAATGTTTATAAATTAAACAAAAAACATCTAAGTCATTATCAAAGGGGCAACACAAGGGATACTGGAAAAGTGTTTTAGAATAAATAATGAAAACAGCACTTATCCACATTTGTAAGGCACATTTGAAGGAGAACTTAGAAGGTAATTTATATTGAAAATGCATATATTATAAAATAGGTTTAAAGCAAAGGAGATATTGTCTGTATTATAAAGCTAAAGAATATTGTGACTATTTGAAGAAAAAAATCATTTGAAAAGATTCGAAACTTATTTATAAGCAAATCACTCAAATAAAATTCATTGAAGAAACTTTTCTCAACCTAAATAAGAAAACCTTAAAAACTTATATCTCATATTACACTGAATAGAAAGTTTTCTGTAAGAGTTAGAAAGTAAGACAAAGATGTATTTAGTGTTTCCATTCAACATTGTACTAATGGTCCTGGTTAGAACCACAAAGCAAGAAAAATAAATAAAAGATAAAATACCAAATGAGGAGGCCAAAGTATGTTTTTCCAAAGAAGAAATTATAAAATACATATAAAACCCCAAGAAGTCTATAAAATCTCTAGAATTAAAAAAAAATGTAGACAGATTAGAAGATGAGTGATTGATTTAAAAAAATTAATTTTATTTCTATACACTAGTGACTAACAACTAAGAAATAAAAATTGAAAACATAATTAAGATAATATATAAATTCAGAAACTATTAAGAAAAATGTTTATAAATGTGAAAAATCTCTACATTTAAGATTTCAAAACAGTATTGACTAGAATTTAGAAAGACAAGTGAATGACACATAACGTTTACACTTTGAGATCTTGAGATATACTATTTATAAACTGTTAATCCCTGCTAAAATGAGCTACAGAACCTATGTAATCCCAATCAAATTAACAACTTATTTTGAAGAACTTGACAATTTATAAAATTTATATAAAAGATTAAGGGCTTCAAAGAACCAAATATATCTTGGCAGAGAAAAACACAGGAAGATTTGCTGATGTTAGATCTTTGAAAATTTTATGTATCAAACATCACATGGTAGCTCATAAATATGTAAAATTTTATGCAAATTTTAGAAAATGGAAAGAAAAAATTTCCAAGTTAATATTTTTTTGTGCTGTTAATAAAGATCAAAATTTTGTGGTGTTTGCTGCTTTCCTTCAATGTCCACCCACTTATTCTAGCACAAAGTTGAGAAAGGCTTTTCCTTATTTACCAAATGAATTGTCCTGGTAACACCATTGATAAATTATTATATAGGTGAGGTTTATTTCTGGACTCTCCATTCTGTTCCAGTCATTCATTTACCTGATATTATATCAATAATACACTCCTTGAATTATTATAGCCTTATAGAAAGTCAGAAAATCAGATAAATCTTCACTGCAGCTTCACATCTCCACACTTTGACTTCTCAGAGGGCTCCCAAAGGGACTCTGACCCTGCTGCACTTTGCCTGGCCTCCCATGCCTTCCTTTGAAATCTTGGTGGAAACCTCCATAAACCACTAACTCCAGCATCCTACATTCCTGAAGAACCAGCACCACATGATTGATGCTATTTTGAGCAGTAGCCAAGCTTCCAATGACCCTGACTGCAGGAATCCTTGAGTGTCTGAGCATTTTGAAAAAACTTCCTAGGCCCCCTTGTGCAAGATGTACTCCTCACTGGTCTCTTAAAAGAATTTTCACTTTTACTCCCTTGAGCCTGACATGGTGTGATCATGCCAGCTCCTGAGATGTCCTCAAGCCATCTTTCTTAGTGTCTCTAGGCAAAGTCTTCAGGATTTCTTTAGTGGCAGTAATTTATTTAACAACTGCAACTTTCTTAGGCCCAGTTTTACCTCTACCTTTCAAGTCCAAGTTTTACAAATATTTCTGCTTTGCTTTCTGCTTCTGAATATCACAATAAACTTGGCTAAAAGCCACCAGCCATACTCATGCCACTTTTTGAGTGCTATGCTGCCAAGACATTTCTTCTGCCAGATCAAAAAGTCCATTGTTTTTAAAATTAGCCTTATCGAAAGTTTCAGGACATAGGCATAATGCAGCAACTTCAGAGCCAGAACATAACAGGAATGACCTCTTGTCCATAGAATCGTCCTCTGAACCCTCTCAAGTCCATTCTTTATTGGCCATGGTCCTGTTGGCATTCTGGACTTCTGTGCTCCCAACAGAACTGCCATGAAGCTACTCATAAAATAATTTACAGCATTTTCAGCTTGCTTCACTAAGCATCTCAAAATTCCTCCCACTGGTTCCAAAAAACTTCCAAGCCATATAATATGGGCAGGTTAGTGACAGCAATGACCCCACTTCTCAGTACCAATTTCAGGTTTAGTCAGCTTTTTCACCACTGTGACTAAAGGACCCAACCAGAACAACTCAAGAGGAAGACAGGTTTATTTGAGGGATGACAGTTTCAGAGGTCTTAGTCTATAGAAAGCTGGCTTCATTTTGGGGGGCTCAAGATGAGGGAAGATAATGTGATAGAAGAATGTGGCAGAGGGAACCGGCACACATAATGACCAGTAAGCAGAGAGAAACTCTACTTGCCTGATACAAATATATACCCCAAAGCCATGTCCCAATTCCCACCTACTCCAGCCACACCCTACCACTTCAGTTACCACTCAGTTAATCCCAATCAGGGAACTAATATACTGATTGGGTTAGAACGCAATCATTTCTACTCTGAACCTTCTTACATTGCTTCACATGTGAGCTTTTAGGGGACACAACATCTAAACCACATATTCATATAACTTTACTTGAACATTAATACTTTCTTTTGAACTTATTATTTATCCTTGTTTTGATTTAAGTGGGGGTACAGTTATGCAAGTATTTAAGTTGTTTTCATCTTACATTTTCTGGTTTGTTCAAACCCTGGGTCTTCTGCTTCCTGTGTCCTTTTCTTCATGCTGTTACCACACTAACAGCCAAAATCTTCTGTTCCCTCTTTCTGTATTTTTTTTAGTTAATTTATTCCTAATTCTTTACAACTGATGTCTGCTACCTATCTCCTGTTTCTCCTCTAATCACTTTTTAAAACATTTCTAACTTTCTTTTTTATTTATACTCTCTTTTCTATTATTTAAGAAACTATAATCCCACTAAATAATAGTTTATGTAATTCTCATCATTTCAAGTTGTGATTTTTTAATGCAGTGGTTAACATAGTAGCCCTCTGTTGCGAAATGTCTGATTTAATTCACAGACCTTTTTGTTGTTGGTACTGATGTTACATTCTGATACCACCATTCCTATATAGGTGACAATCAGAGTTATAGATGTCAAACTAGACACCAGAAATTTATCTTAAGACTGTACACTTGTTGCTAAAACTACTGTTATTTGTGGCTACCTACTCTCTGTAAGAAGGGTTAGAAAGTGATTGGGAGCGTTCAAGAGCACAGACTTAGAGATTCTGCTGGAAAGTAACATTCAAAACTCAGTAAAACAACAGTGAATCTCATCCCACATATGATATATTGCCACCATAGCCTTCATATTACTTTATCTCAGAATCAGGGAAGCAAAAACCCTAAATTAATGACTTGGATGGGATGACATTAAATTGAAAGGCTTCTCCCAAGACAAGAAAATGATTTAAGAGTGTAAAGAGAGAGCCTATAGGATGGGAGAGAATCTTTGCCATTTACTCTTCCAATAGGGGATTAATATCCAGAATATGTAAAGAACTTGAAAAAGTTAACACAAAAACAAACAAACAAATAACCCAATCAGTAAATGGGTTAAAGAGGTGAACAGAAAATTTTCAAAGGAAAAGGTACATTATCCAATACCTATATGAAAAAATGTTCAACATCTCTAGCAAACAAGGAAATACAAATTAAATCTACACTAAGGTTTCATCTCACTCCAGAAAGAGGGAATTATCAAGAATAATAAATGCTGGCAAGGATGTGAGGGAAAAGGTACTCTGCACATTTTTGGTGGGATTGCAATCTGGAAAGCAATATGGAGATTTCTCAAAATACATACATTGTAATTTTACTCAGCAATAAAAAGGAATGAAAACATGGCATTTACTGGTAAATGAATGAATATGGAAAACATTATATTAAGTGAAATAAGCCATACTCAGAAAATCCAGGGTCAAATATTTTCTCTCATATATGGAGGATTCAGTAAATTAAAAGAGGAGGGGAGAATAATATATCATGAAGATATAGAGAAGATCAGTAATGTAGAAAAAGAAAATTGAAAGGGAGAGAGGAGGGATGTGAAAGGGAAGGAAATGCAGAATGAATTCTCTAAAAATCATGTTGTATGCATGTATAAATATACCAAAAGGAATTTCAGCATTACATGTAAATGAAAACAACAATAAAATATAAATAAATAGGCTATCTTTTCCCTAGTCAATGTTTTTGGCACCTTTGTTTAGTATGACATAACCATATTTATGTGTTTGTCTCTGTGTCCTCTATTCTGTACCACTGGTCTACAAGTCTATTTTGGTGCCAAAACCATGCCATTTTTGTTAATATTGTTCTGTAGTATGATTGCTTTTTCTATTTCTATGAAGAATTATTTCATTGGGATTTTACTAGGAATTGCATTAAATTTGTACAATGCTTTTGGTAGTATGGCAATTTTGACAATATTAATTCTGCCTATCCAGGGAGATCTTTCCATCTTTTGAGGTTTTCTTCGATTTATTTCTTTAGTGTTCTATAGTTTTCATTGTAGAGGTCTTTCACCTCTTTTATTAGATTGAGTCTCAGGATATATATATATATATATATATATAATTTTTTGAGGATATCCTGAATGTATTAGTTTTCCTAATTTCTCTTTCAGTGTATTCATCGCTGATGTATAGGAATGTGATTGACTTATGGGTGTTGATTTTATAACTTGATACTTTGCTGAATTTATTCATTAGTTCTAGACGTTTTCTGGTGAAATATTTTTAATCTTCTAGATATAGAATCATGACAACTTCAAATAGTGATAGTTTAAGATTTTGAGTTCTTCTTTACATATTTGTATCCCTTTATTTTCTTTCTGTTGTCTAATTACTCTGGCTAGAATTTCAGGATGATGTTGAATAGAAGTGGTGAAAGAGGACATAGTTGTCTGTTTTTTTTGTATTTACTAAGCATTGCTTTGTGGCATAAGATATGGTCTATTTTAGAGAAGGAGCCATGTGCTGCTGAGAAGAAAGTATATTTTCTCTTTGATTGGTAAAATACTCTATATATGTCTGTTAAGTCTAAATTATTGATTTTATATTATTTAGTTCTACAGTTTCCTTATTTAGTTTTTGTTTGGGAGATCTGTCCAGTAGTGAGAGAGGTGTGATAAAGTCACCCAGTATTATTGTATTGTGATCTATTTGACTCTTGAAATTGAGAAGTGATTTTTTTTTATGTACATAGATGCTCCATTGTTTAGGAAATAAATATTTATATACACTTCCTTTAAGACGTTTGAAATGTCCTTCTTTATCCCTTCTGATTAACTTTGGTTTGAAGTTTACTTTATCTGAAATGAAATTGGAAACCCCTGCTTGCTTATGCAATCCATATGAGTGACAAGTTTTTTCCCATCCTTTCACCTTTAGGCTGTGGATGTCTTTGCTCATGAGGTGAGTCTCTTGAAGACAGCATATTGTTGGGTCTTGTTTTTTAATCCAATCTGCCAGTCTATGTCTTTTGATTGATGAGTTGAGAATATTAACATTAAAGATTATTATTGAGATATGACTTGTATTCCCAGTCATTTTGATTTGTTTCTGGTTTATGATTTGTCTTAGTTTCTCATTTGATAGAATCCTCCAAATGAGGACTCTTTAGTGCAGATGCTCCCTTTACTGGTTTTCATTTTTTTCCCCCACTTCATCCTCACGGACTATTTTGTTGAGAATGCTCTGTAGTATAGGCTTTCTAGTTATGAGTTCTTTTCGCCTATTCAACAAATAGTGCTGGGAAAACTGGAAATCCATGTGTAGCAAAATGAAATTAAATCTCTGTCTCTTACCCTGCATAAAAATCAACTCAAAGTGGATCAAAGCCTGCACCTAATAGAAGAAAAAATAGGCCTAACTCTTCACCACATTGGCCTAGGATCTGATTTCCTTAACAAGACTCCTAAAGCTCAAGAAGTAAAATCAAGAATTAATAAATGGGATGGATTCAAGTTAAAAAGCTCCTTCTCAGCAAAGGATACAATTAATAAAATGAGGAGAGAGCCTACAGATTGGGAGAAAATCTTTGCCACATGTACCTCCAGTAAAGCATTAATCTCTAGGATATATAAAGAACTCAAAAATCTTAACACCAAAAAAACAAGTAACCCAACCAGTAAATGGGATAAGGAACTAAAAAGACACTTCACTGAAGAAGAAATACAATGATCAACAAATATATAAAAAAAAGCATTCAACATCTCCAGTAATTAGAGAAATGCAAATCAAAACTACTCTAAGAGTTCATCTCACTCCTGTCAGAATCGCAAAAATCATCAAGAATACAGGCAATAATAAATATTGGGGAGGATGTGGTGAACAATGTACACTGATACATTACTGGTGGAACTGCAAATTGGTGCAACCACTATGGAAAGCAGTATGGATATTCCTCAGAAAATTGGGAATGAAACCACAATTTGACCCAGCTATCCCACTCCTTGGTTTATACCCAAAGAACTTAAAATCAGGACACTATAGTGACACAGCCACATCAATGTTTATAGAAGCTCAATTCACAATAGTTAGACTATGGAACCATCCTAGGTGTCCTTCAATAGATGAATAGATAAAGAAAATGTGATATATATACTCAATGGATTATTAGCTTTAAAGAGTAAAATTATGGCATTTGTCAGTAAATGGTTAGAGTTGAAGAATATCATGCTAAGCAAAATAAGTCAATCCCACAAAACCAAAGCCCAAATGTTTTCTCTAATATGCAGATGCTAATTCACAATAAGGCAATAAGGTGGGGGGCACTAGGGAAAAATAACGTTACCTTAGATTAAGTAGAGGGAAGTGATGGGAGGGAAGAGGAGGCGGTGGGGAGATAGGAAAGATAGTAGAATGAAATAGACATTATTACTTTATGTATATATGTGACTGCATGACCAATATGATCCTGCAACATGTATACTCAGAAAAATGAGAAATTATAACCCATCTATGTATGATATATCAAAGTGCATAAATACATTCTACTGTCATGTATAATTAATTAAAACAAATTAAATTTTTAAAAAATAAATAATTATATAAATGAGTGTAAGTAAGACCAGTAGAGGGAAAAGAATGGAGGGGAAGTGAGGTGGGTAGGGAAAAGGGTGTTAACATGAACTGAAATCAAATTCCATGCATGTATGACTGTGTTGAGATGAACCCAACTACCATGTGTAATCATAATGCTTTAACAAAAAAATCTAAAAGAAAACATGGTATATCTTTGAAATACTTAATTGTTAATGATTTCTTAGTGATAAAATGAAAATCACTCATTTTTCATAAAAGATAAACCTGTATAAATGATATAAATCAAAAAACTTTTTCTCTCATCATGTAGCATCATTATGAAAAATGTAAGTTATTGTGCAGTCTGATTCATTTTAGCCCATTTTACTTAAATGCATGAAAGTTAATCATGCCAACTTTGATATTAGCCATCTACATATTTTGTTTCAATAGAGTGTATATAATGACAAATGGTTTAATTTATTTCCAACAGCAAGATGCTTTCAGAAATTCACATTGTTTATACTATTTCTTTTAAAAATATAAACTGAGATCTAATAATGCCCAGGAATTATGTTCAGCCCAAGCTATAAAATGTTAAAGAAAATGTATCAGCTATAAAAAGAAATCTGTTTCAGGGCTGCACATTTTTCTCCAAGGCTCACAAGCATCATAAAGCCTGACAGCACAATGTGGGAAGTGTTAGGATGGAAGTACACTTTTGGTGCTGTGAAGGTACTGATGACAGGAAATTAACTATGTTGGAGCTCAAAAGGTGTGGTGAGTGTACCATTAAACAATTTGCAATGGAAGTGAAAAAGCCAGCTCGGCTTTTAATAAACCAAAATTGTCTTGAGTTTATGGCTTAATCATCATATATTCTCAACCATGAAATTAAAAATTAAAATCCATGCCATGTGCATCCATACCAACACAAAGGAAAAACATGTTTAAAAATACACGAATTAGAAGACATTGGAAGTTAATTGGGACAACTTTTTCAATAATCACAATATTATGGAGTTCATCAATATGAGTTCTGTGTAGCATCAAGCTGCATCAAAAGTAGATTAAGTTGATATCTTTAGCTCGTGTCTCTAACTTTCTTCCCAGGAACATGACATATGATTATCAATGATGCTATAAATATTTTAAAACAGGTGGATATAGACAATAACACATGAAACATTCACAGGGGAATACAACTTTATGTATTCCCTCTTCAATATGGTTGACTCTTGAGTATACATCAGGTCCTTTTTGTTGTCTTAGAGTTAAGAGATGAGTGATGAAAGTCTATTGAAAAATTTTTGTTTGACTTGAAGAATTTTCAGATAGATTTTTTTTCAAGTTGTGTTTTAACTATATCCCCCTATTCAAAAAGATATGCTAGAATTGAGATTTAAGATACATGACAATTTTATATAATTACAGAGATAGCATTCTTTTCAGTTATTTGTGATCTTAATCACAAAAGTTTACAGATACTTATTAAGCTTTGAAACATCATATATGACCCGGTTCACTATTAATGATTCTAATAAAATATCAATCAGAACAAACTATAAAATTTTTCTGGTAATAGCCTTGTTTGATATGATTTAGGTTTAATATTACTTAACTTTCTACTCAAACCTCTTGTAGTATAAAATAGGATTTTATTGGGTTATTGATTTTCGTATTTTAAAGGTGCTTACTATAGTTTTCTTCTTATTAAGACAAAGTCATAAAGGAAACTTGGTTAAAACAGAGAAATATAAAAAATCACGACTGGGGAAGTTTTATTTTTGAAGGCTTTTATAAAATACTTGCTCACAAATAAATAGGATGAGAGGATCACAGAGTTACAGCACTCAGACCCTTCAGTTGCCAGTCCAGATCAGAGCTGTTCTGGCCTCTCAGCAGAAAGTTACAAATCAAAGCAAAGGTGATGAAGTCCTCATTCAACAGTTAAAAACACTAGTAACTCTCCGTGACTCTCTTTTCTCAAGATGGTTTACAAGTGATTGAAGTAGGTAACAGTCTGTCAAAATAATGTTACGTGAAAGGAATTTTTTTAGGAAAAACTGTATGCTACACAAAATTTCTCCATATAACTTCCATTTAACATTCATTTGTAGTACTTTTTTTTAATTAAAGAGGCATTTATTGAACTACCAACATGCTTAATCAACTAGCTTCCTTATAATTTATAATTAAAGAAAATTATAACAGCTCATAATAATAGATGGGAGGCTTTGAGAAATCAAATCAGTCCTATGATAAATTTCAGATTTTTAAAAATATTCAATAATTGTCAGGTTATTATTGTGTGTTATTTGCTTTCAATGGTTCAATATTAAGAAAAATGTTTATTTCCAGGATATACAAAGAACTAAAAACAAAACAAAAAAATTAACACCAAATAAGCAGATAACCCAATCAATAAGTGGGCAAAACTAAATGGACTCTTCTCAAAAGAAAAAAAAAATACAAATGGTCAACAAATACATGAAAAAATGTTCAATATCTCCAGCAATTAGAGAAATGAAAATTAAACTACACTGAGATTTCACCTCACTTTCACCAGAATGGCAGTTATTGAGAATACAACTAACAATAAAGGTTGGCAAGGTTGTGGGGAAAGGGTACTTTCATACATTATTGGTGGCACTGCAAATTACTGCAACCACTCTGGAAAGCAGTATGGAGATTTCTCAAAAAAACCAGAATGGAACCACCATTTAACCTAGCTATCCCACTCCTTAGTATGTATCCAAAGGAGTTAAAATCTGCACCTCAGTCATGCAGCCACATCAATGTTTAGAGCAGCACAATTCACAATGCCTAAGTTATAAAACCAATTTAAATGTCCATCAACAGAAGAATGGATAAAGAAATTGTTGTATATATATTCATAATGGGTGATTTCTCTGATAAATAAAAATGACTTTAGACATTTTCTGGTAAATGAGTGGATCTGGAGCCATCATAATATGTGAAATAAGTCAATCCCAAAAAAACAAAGATGGAATGTTTTCTCTGATATTTGGATGCTAATCCACAATTTGGGGGGGGGGATAGAAGTTCAGTGGACTAGACAAAGGAGAATGAAAGGGAGGGAGGGGCGATATGAATAGGAAAGAAAGACAGTGGAATGAATCTGACATAACTTTCATATATATACAAATATAAATATATATTATATATAAATACATATATATGTGAGATTATATATATATATATATATATCACAGTGAACCTCAATATTCTGTACAACCACAATACTGGGATCCTAATTAGAATAAGATATATTCCATGCTAGTATACATATATCAAAACATATTATACAGTCATGTATAACTAAAAGGAACAACAACAAAAATAGGTAAAAAATAATGACTCTATTCAATAGAACCTAACAGTACCATTTACAAATAGATTCTCAAGAGAAAAAAAAAAGGAATAAGAACAAATGTATACCACTACAAGCTTTTTTATATATTTAAATATTTTGAAAGTCTGAATGATACTTATATCATTGACCAGACATTTTATTCAAACACTTGAGAAAAAAACATTATAGGTATTTATCACACATACCTCCTGTATTCAGTATGTTTATACAGTTTGTCTCTTCTGTGGAGAGAGATGCCAATAGACTGCTGATCACAACAGATGAATACCGCTTGGGAAACAATTCTTATTCTCCTTTATCTCCCACATTTAGTCAAGATATGATTCTTTGTAAGAAAGGAATATACCTGCTCTTGATCTTAGAATGTAAGAACTTTAATATCTTTGAGACTAAGAATTTCCAATTTATAAAAGCTTCATATTTTCAATTTTCTAAACATAATTGTGGTATTATTTTTTATGATAAATAAGCAAAGCAATATGCTGAGGATATGGCTCAGTAGACACGTGTGTGTTAAGTGTGCCCCAGGCTCTGGGATCAATCACCAGCAACAAATAAATTAAAAATAGAAAATATAAGGCAAGCAAAACAACTTACCACCCATACTTTCACAATGTATTTTTGTGAAATATATTGGATATATTCTTGTGAATATATCCAATACTCTAGCATCCTTTTTTAAAATAAATCTCTACAAATGTATCGTATCTAGAAAAATAAATTCTATTATTCCTGGCTTTTAGAGTAGAATTTGGAATTATAATAAGAATTATCTGGTATGAAGTAATGTGTACCAATACACACGTTGCTATCCAGCGTGGGATTTTAAAAAGAAGTAAGTCTTTGATTAATAGGTTTACTTCATGTCATATTTTTTTTTTTGCATTAGAGAATTACAAAATGTGAAAACACTAATTTTATTCATGTTGAAGTTGAGAAACAGTTAAATGAAGAATCAAAATCTAATTTCTGGTGACATTAGGAGGTTTTTTTTTTTTTTTTTTTGAGAGAGAGAGAGAGAATTTTTTAATATTTAATTTTCAGTTTTAGGTGGACACAACATCTTTATTTTTATTTTTTATGTGGTGCTGAGGATCGAACCCAGCGCCCTGTGCATGCCAGGAGAGCGCGCTACCGCTTGAGTCACATCCCCAGCTGGATATTAGGAGTTTAAAGAAATAAAATAAATTTACAAAACCTTCAACAATTTTAATAAGATTATATATCAGTAATAATGGGTTGATTCTCTTGGCCAAGCTTCCGGGAAGCTCAGAAAAGTTCCTATGTAGGAAGCCAAACAAAGAAAACTATATCTACCCACTCAGGAAATTTTCTTGGCTTCTTGCAAGACTTTGTCCTGTGTTGGCAGCCAATGAAAGCTGTTCTTTCTCTGCATTGAAAACGACTATGCTTACTGGGCCTCATGTTGCTAGCCACCAGTTATTAGAGGCTTTCAGAGATGTTGTATATTAAGAGCAAAGAGAGTTGAATACTGGTAACTCCAAATGCAGTCTTTCAAGAAAGTGATACAGAGGTAAAATTTTTGTGTTGGAATCACTAACAACTGTGCTGCCTTTCAGGGCTATTTATATTCAATGTGCTTCCTGTTCTGTCCCTTTTTCAGACCCTAGTGATTGTTTGGGTTGATTTCTAGATAGACAGTCTCCAACATGACCTCTCTTTCACCAGGGTTAGGTAGTCCTGCACCATTATTTCTCTCTTGGCTGTATGGCTTCTGTATTCCAATCACTGTCTTTTTTATTTTAGTGTCTTTTTCTCTGTGTCAGGATCTCTCTACTAATTTAAACTCCTTTTCTGGTCATATATAGCAGTATTTTCAGATTTGTTTAAATTTTCATGTCTCCAATCACAAATTTATTTGTAAATTATGACCTTTAAATTTATTAAACAGTGCAATCCCAATCAAAATACCAATCACATCCTTGACAGAAATAGGAGAAAAAAATTCTAAAACTCTTCTAGAAGTGTAAACAACAACAACAACAACTGACCATATTTGAGCAAAAAAAAATTCATCTCAGAATAATTGAATACTTCCATGTAGTTTCTGAAACTATGAAAAGGAAATAGAGGAAATGCTTTAGGACACTGAAATAATAAGGATTTTTTTTTAAAATAAGACTTGAAAAGCTTTTGGAAACAAAAGTAAAAATAGACAAATCAGATTATATCAAATCAAAAAGCATTTTGCTTTTTCACACTGAAGGACACATCAACTGAATGAAGAGATAATAATTTATAGAAGCAGGAACAATATTTGCACAGTATATACCTGACATTTCTCAAAATAGTACATACAAACATCTAACACATATGTGTGTTAGAAAGGGTATTCAGAATCACTAATCATCAGGGAAATGCAAATCTAAACCACAATGAGATGTCACCTTATTTTCGTTAGAATGGCTATTACCAGAAAAGCAAAAATTGCAAGGACTGTTGAAGTAGAGAAATGGGAACACTTATGCACTGTTGGAAGGAATGTAAGCACAGCTATTGTGGAAAACAGAATGAATATTGCTAAGAAAGTTAAAATTAGAACTACCATATGATCCTGCAATCCCACTACAGGGTATCTATACAAGGGAAATGGAATTAGTATATTTAAAATATGTCTGCACTCACATATATGTTGTAGCACTCTTCATAATGGCATGTTAACTAATGGAATCAATCTATGTGTTCATCAGCTGTTGAATGTATAGATAAAACAGGAGGAACCGACAATAGAACACCATTTATCCACAAAAAGCAAGAAATCTTGTCATGACAGAATAGGATGAAAATAGTGCTTTTTATGTTAATTGAAATAAATCAGCCATACATAGACAATTACTGCATGGAGTATAAAAAGTTGAAGTTGAGGGTGATATAGTCATTACCTGGGAAAAGTAGTTTGGAAGGAAAATAAGGAAACATTAGTTGATGGGTACTAAGTGATGTTCAGATAGGAGAAATGAATTGTTGTGTTCTGTTGCACAGTTGGATAAGTAGAGAGAACAACAACATGCTGTATATTTCAGGCTGAAAAAAAGAAATTTTAATGTTTTCAATACCAAGAAATGACAAATATTTGAGTAGATATGTTTTGATTTCCCATAAGCGATACAATACCCAATAAATATGTACAATTTTGATGTGCCACTTTTAAAGTAGAATAAGAATAATAAAAAAACAGTAAATTTATTGAGCAACTATAATATTGCCTTAGTCTGTCCTAAGATTTTAGACTCCACGTCAGTTTTTCCTCTGTAGTTAACAGTTAAATAGTGTCTTGGTGGTTTTCTCTGAAAACAAGTCTCCTGAAATACTCAGATTAGTCCATTAAGGAAAATCCCTGATGCCTATTTCTCCTGATACTAGTATCTTCTCTACAAATCCAACATTTCATCCAGTTCCTTTTGTATCAACTAATTCTAATGCCCATAATGATTTATAAATGTCATGACTAAAATATCTGGGCTATTATAAGCAGCTCCCCTTGAGCCTTAGAGAGTTTTATAAATGTTCTCATTTGCTCTCTAATTATGTGAGTTTCTGGTGAAGAACCACATTCTCTGCAAGTGTCTAAGACTTCCCCATACCTTAACTAATTTCAATTAGATCTTAGCTGCAAGTTATAGGATTCACACTACTCTCCAAATTACTTTTCTCTGTTTCTTACAGTTCATTTGAGAAGATTGTTGACATCTACTGTTAACTACCCACTGTGGTTGTTGTCTACATTCTGGACCACCCCTTTTAATCTAATCACCCTCCTTTCATTAATCTTAATATTATCATCACTCACATGAAAAGTTTACCTAAAAATCTTCTCAGTTCATTAACTACTTAGAATCTAAACACATTTCTTTATCTCACCTGAGACTGAGTGGTCCCTCTTTATCATCAGTATTAACAAAACCAAAATCAGTTCCTCAAGTTCTTGTAAGTTTTCTGACTATACTACTACAGTCTTAGAAATTCTAAAACTTCTTTCAAACCAACTATTAATTATATATTTCTTAAAAAGCCAGCAGTTAATCCTCCAGATTTCCTTAGGAAAATACATATATACAATTTAAAATATGAAAGAAAAATATTACAAGACATTTTAATGTTAAAGGTACTTACACTTAGTGGAAGTAATTTTAAATTTACTATTTCTTATGTTTTCTTTTTCTTTTATTAACACTATTAATAAAATCTTTATAATATGATATGTTACCAATATTACAGAAGATGAACCTTTAATACTAAGGATGTCTGTAAACATAGTGCTTATAGCCTACAAACAAAAAACACACTTTTTGTAGATCACCATACAGTGTTCACATTCTATGAGTATATAGATTTCATTCAAAATTTAGTAGAGGCATGTGTAATTTCCATAATATACCTATATTATTTTCTTCTACATTATTGTTGTTCTTCAGAATTAACACAGCTTTTCTTAAATTTCTTAATGATTAATGTTTCCCTTGCAGGTAGATTTAGCCTTGTCTATCAAATCTAACTAGTGAAAATCGCTAAGGAATACAAGAAAAATGTCAGGAAAGGCAGTTTAGTGAAAGTGGATGTGAACCTTTTACCATCCCATGCCTTCCTTATCCCTGCTATATGGAGTATGAACATGAGAATTGGAGCTTGAAGAGCTCAATTTTGTGTTTATTGTTTGTTTTTTGCTTTCCTCAGTTTTGGCACGATTTCTTGGAAATGCTTTCCATTATTTTAATCTTTTTTTTTTCCCTTTTGTTTCGCCTATTGACTGAACTCATATGTGAGATTTTTGTCAATCTAAATTTGATTTTTCCCTATTCTAGTAGTTTTGGTTACCATTATCTTATTCCCTAAATAATTTCTTCTACCTTATTTTTCAGCCCTCCTGTTAAATTTGATGAGTGTTCATTGAAATTATAGATCTGCAATTTTATGGATTACATTTACTATTAAAATACTTGTCAGAAAAACTGAAATGTAGTTTTTGCTTTTGGAAATTACAATTGCACCCAAGGGAACCTATTGAAATAATGCATGGGTAGATTATCACCAGTTTCCAGATGGAATTTTGCACATATATGTTAAAGTACTGAATAAATCGTCATATGCAGCATGATCTTTGTGGGATCTTTGAGGGTTACTCTTTACCAAATTTATTTTTACATGAATTTAAGTTGTATTACTTTTCTATACTTATATGTATTTTCCTAAGAAATAACTTTTAATTTGAGAATTTCCATATCTAATGAGAACTCTTCATAATATTTTAATTTGATATTAGTATGTATATGTCATATATATGTCAAATACATTTGTATGTTCATATATATTGCTTATATGTGTGTAGTGTTTGTTTTGATGTATTTGTTAAAGGGGAATTGTATAACACTTCATCAGTGTGGGTCACACTGTTCTATAATTTTATGGAAAATTAATTTAAATTAAAATTTGAGTTTAATATTACCTATTCCTTTGTACTTTTACAACTTACCCAAAATGTCTCAGAGGAGAGCTTGTATTGTCTAATTTAATAGAAAACAAAGGGAGAATTAGCACTTTTTTTTCTAATGGTTAAAAAAAATATTATCTTGAAAAGCAAAAAAAGTATAAAAAATAGGAAGTGTAACTTTTCTGTACAGGTAAGTCTTCATTAAGTTTTCTTACTTGCAAGTTCTGACCAGGATAGCTAAAGATGTAAAGAGGAGGCAATTACAGGGATAAAAAAGGTGAACCAGTCAAGAAATACAGAAGAAGCTAAACTTTGTAGAATAGTACTCAAGAAGAGCAGAAAGGTACACAAACAACTATCTACAAATTCAAATCTAAAGTATTAGGTGTGGCATATGGTGTCAAGAAGGGCTCTAGTGTTTCTGTCCTGCTTGATAGTAATGGCATCGACTGAGTCCAGAAATTCAGAAATACGGGCCTTTTAGAAATGAGACAATATGAATATATGTTCAAGTAAGTATATTCAGCCTGAAGGGGCAGACAGACATGAGTCATGGGAACATGAGATTAAGGGAACAATCCTAGGAACTGGGCCCACTGTGCTGACCCCCACATGCTTGCTTTTCCACGAAGCAACTTACCTGCAATGCTGTCTGGCTTTAGTGGACTGGGTTTGTTACATTCTTCAAGAAACTACCTGTTATCTGCTGAAGAAATGCAGGCCTGCAATAATTCTTATTAAAGGAACACAAGTTACCCAAAAGCCATTTGTGTGTGTGTGTGTGTGTGTGTGCTGGTAGCAGGCCCGCCCTGGCCCCTGGGGACTCAACCCCCAGTTCTTTGTTATGCATGTCAATGTGGCCAGCTCACAAGGCCATGACGCGGGCTTGCAGTTCCCTGTTTATCTGCCTGGAGCATATGTGTCTCTCGGGAACATCTTGACCTGTTCGAGCCTCCTGATAGGGGACGGTGACGTGATGGTAACCCAAGGACGCAGTTATTACTCTTCCCTCCTCACTTTTGAGTGATTTCCCGCAGCTGTTAAAAAGATATATAAGGGGAACAAATCTGGCAATAAAGCGCGTACATGCTCCCTCCTGGATGAAGAACCTTGGTGTGCTGTGTATTTTTTACCCCGCCGTCCCTCGCTGGACTTGGCTCCGTTAGCTGGACGCGGCATGTGTGTGTGTGTGTGTGTGTGTGTGTGTGTGTGTGTGTGTGACATTTTTACAGGCCAGATCCTAGAACTCAGGGAGATAAAGGTAATTCCCATTAATCCAATTAATTCCAATTAGAACTGGTCATTAAGAGCCAAAATGATCTAAAAGTTGTCATGGTAGTAGAGGCTTGAAGGTCTGATGTCATCTTGATATCAGTTAAAAGTCAAGAGGTAGAACTGGGCAAGACTCTGTGGAAACTTTCTTTTACTTCAATAAGACTGGAGGGCAGGAAAGGCATGCAGTTATTCTCCTCTCTGAAAGGACTTCCTCTTTTTCTTGAGATTGTCTCCTCTCCTATCCCTTCTACCAAACTCACTGCCTTTTACTCTGAGCAATATGTATGCAACCTTTCTGACTTGATCACAAGAATTTGGACTTTTGATGGTGGGCCTTCACACTGCCTTAGTTTCTCAGAAGGACCCATATCTGGGTAACAATGTCAGATAAAGTCCTCTGGAAAACATCACTTAAAGTGAATGCTGTAAGCCAAATCAGTCACATAACCAGAAGCAGACCATCAAATATCTAAATAAGATGTAGTAAAGATATTTTAAAACTATCTGAACTTTTTAGCTCCTTTCTCTATAACTGAAAAAAGTTATTACAATCATTACATGAAGATTTGAGATG